>NW_022680861.1:0-210615 GCF_009764315.1 Trachypithecus francoisi
CTTCCATATTCCATTCCATCCATATTCCATTCCATTCCATTCCATACAGAATTCCTTCCGTATTCATTCCATTCCATTTTATATCCCATTCCATTCCATTCTATTCCATTCCTTTCCATTCCAAATTCTATACCATTCCATTCCATTCCACATTCCATTCCACTCCTTTCCATATTGTATTCCATTCCATTCCATTCAATATCCCATTCCATTCCATATTCCCCTGCATTCCATTTAATTCCGTTCACTTCCATTCCATTTCATATTCCGTTTCATTCCATAACGTTTTGTTTTCTGCATTCCGTTCCATTCCATATTCCATTCCATTCTATATTCCATTCAGATTCCATTCCATTCTTTATTCCTTTCATTGCATTCCATTCCATTTCTTTCCATATTTATTGGATTTCGTCCCATGCATTCATATTCGATTCCATTCAACATTGCATTCCGTTCATATTGCATTCATTCCATTCCATTTCATATTAGTTCCAATCTATTCCATATTTCATTCCATTCCACATTCCTTTCCATTCCATCTTCCATTGAATTCCTTTGCATTCCCTTTCACTGCGTATTCCATTCTAGTGCATTCCATTCCATATTCCATTCCATTCCATATTCCATTACGAATTCATTACGAATTCCATTCCATTACATATTTCCTCTCATACGTATTCCATTTCATTGCATTACATTGCGTTCCTTTCATTCCATTTCATATGGCGTTCATTCCATTATGTTACATTCTTGTCTGTTTCTCAGTTCCATATTCCATTCTTTCTCTATTCCATTCCATTTACATTACATTACATAATCCTTTCCATTCCATTCCATTCCATGCCCTTCATTCCATTCGTTCCATATTTCATTCCATCCATTCCATTTTATTCCGTTCCATCCCGTTCCATATTTCATTTCATTACATATTTCATTTCATTCCATTCCATATTTCATTCCATTCCATATTCCATTCCATTCCCTTCAATATTCCATTCCATTTAATTTTGTATTGCATTACTTTCCATTGCAATGCGTTCCATTCCAATCCATTCCATATTCCTTTCCATTCCATATTCCATTCGATTTGATATTTCATTCCTTTCCATTCCATATTCCATTCCTTGCCATTCCGTTCCGTTCCATTCCATTCCGTTCAATTCCATATTCTATTTCATACCACATTCCATTCGATTACATCCACATTCCATTGCATGTTCCATTCTGTTCCATTGTATTCCATCCTATTCCATTCCATTCCATTCCATTCCATATTAGATTCCTTTCCACATTCCATTCCATGTTCCATTGTGTTCCATTGTATTCCATTGCATATTCCGTTCTATTCCATTCCATTCCATAATCGATTCCATTCCATATTCCTTTCCATTCCATTCCCTTTCGTTCCATTCCATTTTATTTCATATTTCGTTACATTTCGTTCCTTTCCGTTCCGTTCCATTTTTTACTCCATTCCGTTCCATATTCTATTCCTTTCCACTGCATTCTATTCCATTCCATTCCATTCCATTTCATTCCTTTCCTTATTCCAATACATTCCTTTCTATTCCGTTCCATATTCCACTCCATTCCATTACGTTCCATTTTCCAATCCATTCCATTCTATTCCATTCCGTCGCATTCCGTTCCATATTTTATTCCATTCCATATTCCATTCCATTTCATATTCCATTCCATTTTATTCCATATTAAATTGAATTCCATTCCATTCTATTCCTATCTATATTCCTTTCCATTCCATTCCATATTCCATTCCATTCTTATTCCATTCCATTCCGTTGAATTCCATTTCATATTCCATTCCATTCCACTCTATTCCATTTCATATTCCATTCCATTCCACATTCTATTCCATATTCCATTCTGTTCCATTGTATTCCATTCCATATTCCATTCCATTCCATTGCATATTCGATTCCTTTCTATATTGCTTTCCATTCCATTCCATTCCCTTTCTTTCCATTCCATTTTATTTCATATTTCATGACATTTCGTTCCTTTCCGTTCTGTTCCATTTTTTACTCCATTCCGTTCAATATTCTATCCCTTTCCACTGCATTCTATTCCATTCCATTCCATTCCATTCCATATTCCATTCTATTCCATTCCATTTCATTCCTTTCCTTATTCCAATACATTCCATTCTATTCCGTTCCATATTCCACTCCATTCCATTCCGTTCCATATTCCATTCCATTCCATTCTATTCCATTCCGTCACATTCCGTTCCATATTTCATTCCATTCGATATTCTATTCCATTTCATATTCCATTTCATTGTAGTCCATAATAAATTGAATTCCATTCCATTCCATTCCTATCTATATTCCTTTCCATTCCATTCCATTTTCCATTGCATTCCATAATCCATTCCATTCCATTCCATATTTCATTCCATTCCACTCAATATTCCATTCCATGAAATTCCATTCCATTCCATTCCATATTCCATTCAGTTTCATTCCATTCCATTCCATATTCCATTCCATTCCATTCCATTCCAATCCATATTTCATTACATTCCATATTCCTTTCCATTCCATTCCATTCCCTTCCAGTCCATGCGGTTTCATTTCATTTCTTGTTACGTTCCATTCTGTTGCTTTTCGTTTCTTACCATTCTCTATTCCATTCCATTCCAGTTCATCCTATTGCATTTTCCATTCCATTCCATTCTATTCCCTTTCATATTCCAACCCATTCCATTCCACTGCGTTCCATATTCCATTCTATATTCCATTCCATTCTATTCCATTCCATATTCCATTCCATTCCGTTACCTTCCCTTCCATTCCATTCCATTCCATTCCGTTCCATATTCCCTTTCATTCCATATTCAATTCCATTCAGTCGCGTGCTCTTCCATTTCATTCCATTCTGCTACATATTCCATTCCATATTCTATTCCATTCTGTTCCATTCCATTCATTCCGTTCTATATTCCATTCCATTGCATTCTATTTCATTCCATTCTATCCCATTCCATAGTCCATTCCATTCCATATTTCTTTACTTTCCATTCTATATAACATCCCATTCCATTCCATTCCATATTCCATTGCATTCCATATTCCATGCCATTCCTTTCCATATTTCATTCCATTTCATTCAATTCCATTCCACTCCAGTTTATATTCTATTCCTTTCCATTAAATTGCTTTCCATTCCAATATATTCCATATTCCTTAGCTTTCCATATTCGATTCTATTTTATATTCCGTTCCATTCCATACTCCATTCCATTCCATTCTCTTCCATATTCCGTTCCTTTCCATTCGGTTCCGTTCCGTTCCATTCCATTCAATTGCATATTACTTTACATTCCATATTCCATTCCATTCTATTCCATTCCATATTCCATCCCATTCCATATTGCATTCCATTCCATATTCCATTGCGTTCCATTACACATTCCATTCCATTCCATTCGAATCCATTCCATTTCATATTCCATTGCATTCCACATTCCATTCCATTTCATATTCCTTTCCATTCCGTATTCCAGTTCATTCTATATTCCATTCCATTCCATTTCACGGCATTCCATATTACATTCCATTCCATATTCCATTCCTTTCCATTCCATTCAATTTCCTTCTGTTTCATTCCCTTCCACATTCCATTCCATATTCCATTCCATTCCGCTCTATATTGCATTCCATTCCATTCCATTAAATATTCCATTTCATTCCATTCTATACCATTCCATTCCATTCCACATTCGATTAGATTCCATTCCATTCCATGTTCCATTCCATATTCCATTCCATTCCATATCACATTCCATTCCTTATTCCATTCAATTCCATATATCGTTCCATTGCATTCAATTACAATCCATTTTCCACTCTATTCCATATTGGATTCCATTCCATTCCATTACATATTCCATTCCATTCCATTCCATTCCTTATTCCGTTCCTTTCCATGAAATTCCATATTCCGTTACATTCCATTGCATTCCATAATCCATTCCCTTCCATATTCCATTCCACTCCATTCAATGACATATTTCATTCCATTCCATTCCATTCCATTCTATTGCATTCCAGTCTATTCCATTCCATGTTTTATTCCATTCCATTCCATTCATTCCATTCCATACCATTCCATTCCATTCCATATTCCATTCCATTCAATGCCACTCCATATTTCATTCCTTTCCATAATCCATTCCATTCCATTTCATATTTTATTCAATTCCATTCCTTTCCAATCTATATTCCATTCCATTCCATTCCATATCACATTCCACTCCATATTCCTTTCCATTGCATTGCATTCCCTTCCGTTCCATTCCATTTCATTTCATATTTCTTTCCATTCCATTCTGTTCCATTCCGTTTCATTCCGTTTCATATTCCATACCAGTCCATATTTCTTTCCTTTCCATTCCATTCTATTCCATTCCATTCCATTCCATTCCATTTCCCATTCCATTCCATTCCACTCCTTTCCATTTCATTCCATATTCCATTCCATTCGATTCCATTCATTTCATTACGTTACATATTCCATTCCATTCCCTTCTATTCCATTTCATATTCCATTCCATTCCATTCAGTTCCATATTCCATTTCATTCCATATTCCATTCCTTTCAATTGCATTCCATTCCATTTCATTGCATTCCACTTTATGTTCCATTCCATACTGCATTCCATTCAATTCCATTCCATTCCTTTTTGTTCCATATTACATTCCATTCCATATTCCCTTCCAGTCCGAACCATTCCATTCCATTCCATATTGCGTTCCATTCCATATTCCATTCCATTCCATTTTTTATTCCATTTCATTCCAAATTCCATTCCATTCCTTTCCATATTCCCCTCCTTTCCATTCCATATTTCATTCCATTCCATCTTCCATTCCATTCCATATTCCATTGAATTCCATATTCCATTCCATTTCATATTGCATTCCATTCCGTATTTCATTCCAATCTATATTCCTTTCTATTCCATATTTCATTCCATTCCATATTCCATTCCATTTCGCTCCATATTCCATTCCATCCATTCCATTCCATTTCATATTTTATTCAATTCCATTCCTTTCCAATCTATATTCCATTCCATTCCATTCCATATCCATCCACTCCATATTCCTTTCCATTGCATTGCATCCCTTCCGTTCATTCCATTCATTTCATATTTCTTTCCATTCCATTCTGTTCCATTCCGTTTCATTCCGTTTCATATTCCATACCAGTCCATATTCTTTCCTTTCCATTCCATTCTATTCCATTCCATTCCATTCCATTCCATTTCCCATTCCATTCCATTCCATCCTTTCCATTTCATTCCATATCCCTTCCATTCGATTCCATTCATTTCATTCGTTACATATTCCATTCCATTCCCTTCTATTCCATTTCATATTCCATTCCATTCCATTCAGTTCCATATTCCATTTCATTCCATATTCCATTCCTTTCAATTGCATTCCATTCCATTCATTGCATTCCACTTTATGTTCCATTCCATACTGCATTCCATTCAATTCCATTCCATTCCTTTTTGTTCCATATTACATTCCATTCCATATTCCTTCCAGTCCGAACCATACCATTCCATTCCATATTGCGTTCCATTCCATATTCCATTCCATTCATTTTTTATTCCATTTCATTCCAAATTCCATCCAGTCCTTTCCATATTCCCTCCTTTCCATTCCATATTTCATTCCATTCCATCTTCCATTCCATTCCATATTCCATTGAATTCCATATTCCATTCATTTCATATTGCATTCCCTTCCGTATTTCATTCCAATCTATATTCCTTTCATTCCATATTTCATTCCATTCCATATTCCATTCCATTTCGCTCCATATTCCATTCCATTCCATTCCATTCCATTCCACTCCATTCCCTATTCCTTTCCATTCTATTATATTCCAATCCATATTCCATTCCTTTCCATATTCCATTCCATTCCATTTTCCTTTCCATTCTATTCCATTCCCTTCCGTTCCATTCAATTTCATTTCAGATTTCGTTACGTTCCATTCCGTTCCTTTCCGTTTCTTTCCATTCCGTATTCCATTCGATTCCATTTCATTGAATTCAATATTCCATTCCATTCCATTGTATTCCATTTAATATTCCATTCTATTTCATTCCATTCCATACCACATTCCATTCCATTCCATATTCCATTCCATTCTATTCCATTTGCTATTCCATTCCTTTCCGTTCCCTTCAATATTGCATTCCATTCCATATTAAAATCCATTCAATTGCATTCTATTTCCTTTCATTCCATTCCACTGCATATCCCATTCCATATTCCATTCTATTCCTTTACATTCCACTCCATTCCATTGCAGTGCGATCCATATTCCATTCCTTTCCGTTGTATTTCAGTCCATTTTGTCCCATTCCATAGTCCATTCCATTCCACATTCCATTACTTTCCATTCTATATAATATTGCATTCCATTCCATTGCATCCCATATTCCATTCCATTCTGTATTCCATGCCATTCCCCTCCATATTTCATTCCCTTTCATTTAACGCCATTCCATTCCATATTATATTCCATTCGTTTCCATTCCATTCTTTTCCATTCCAATTCATTCCATATTCCTTAAAGTTCCATATTCTATTCCTTTTCATATTCCATTTCATTCCATATTCCATTCCAATGCATTATCTTCGATATTCCCTTCCTTTCCGTTGCATTCCGTTCCGCTCCTTTCATTCCATTCAATTGCATATTGCATTCCATTCCATATTCCATTCGATTCTATTCCATTCCATATTCCATTCCATTCCATATTGCATTCGATTCCTTGTTCCCTTGCATTCCAATCCATATTACATTCCATTCCGTTGCAATCCATTCCATTCCATATTCCACTGAATTCCCTATTCCATTCCATTCCATATTCCTTTCCATTGCATTCAATTGTCTTCCGTTCCATTCCATTTCATTTCATATTTCTTTCCATTGATTCCATTCCATTCCTTTTCATTCCATTCCGTATTCCATTCCAATCCATATTCCATTCCTTACCATTCCATTCTATTACATTCCATTCCATTTTATATTCCATTCCATTCCTTTCCATTCCATTATATTCCATTCCATTCCATTCCATATTCCATTCCATTCCTTTCCATTCCATTATATTCCATTCCATTCCGTATTCCATTCCATTCCATTTCATTCCATTCCATTCTTTTCCATTTCATATTCCTTTCTATTCCATTCCATTCCGTTCCATATTCCATTCCGTTCCAAATTCCATTTCTTTCATTTGCATTCTAATTTATTCCATTGCATTCCACTGCATATTCCATTCCACTGCATTCCATTCCGTTCCATATTACATTACATTTCATATTCCATTCCATTCCGAACCATCCCATTCCATTTCATATTGCATTCCATTCCATATTCCATTCCATTCCGTTCCATTTTTTATTCCATTCCATTCCATATTCCTTTCCATTCCATTCCATATTCCACTCCTTTCATTCCATGTTCCATTCCATTCCATCCTCCTTTCCATTTCATATTCCATTCCATTTCATATTCTATTACATTCCGTATTTCATTCCATTCTATATTCCTTTCCATTCCATTCCTTTCCATTCCATATTCCATTCCATTTTGTATTCCATTCGATTACGCTCCATATTCCTTTCCTTTCCATTCCATTCCATTTCATTCCATATTCCATTCCATTCCATTGCATTTCAGTCCATATTGCATTCCATTCCCTATACTATTCCATTCCATATTCCTTTTCATTTCATTCCAATCCCTTCCCTTCCATTCCATTTCATTTCATATGTCGTAAACTTCCATGTCGTAACTTTCATTTCCTTTCCATTCATTATTCCATTCGATTCCATTTCATTCAATTACATATTCCATTCCATTCCATTTGATTCGATTTCATATTCCATTTTATTCTATTACATTCCATTCCGTTCCATATTCCATTCCATTCCATATTCCATTCCATTTATTTGCATTTGATTCGAATTCTTTCCATTCCACTGCATATCCTATTCCATATTCCATTCTTTCCCATTCCCTTCCATTCCGTTCCATATTCCATTCTATTCCGTTCTATTTGATTGCATTGCTTTCAATTTCATTCCATTTCATTCCATTCCATATTCCATTCCATTCTACATTCCATTCCATTCCCTTCCACTGTATATTCCATTCCATTAAATATTCCTTCCCATTGCATTCTATACCATTCCATTCAATTCCACATTCCATTCCATTCCATTCCATTCCATATTCCATTCCATTCCATTCCATTCCATATTCCATTTCATATTCCATTGCATTCCATATTCCATCCCATTCCTTATTTCATTGAATTCTATATTCCATTCCATTCCATTCTATTCCATTCCATTTGCCATTCTATTCCATATTCTATTCCAATCCATTCCATTCCATATTACACTACATTCCTTCTTCCATTCGTTTCCATTCCATTCCATATTCCATTCCATTCCATATTCCATTCCATTACATTCAATTACATATTTCATTCCAATCCGTTCCATTCTATTCCATTCCATATTTTATTCCATTCCATTCCATTCAGTCCATTCCATTCCATTCCATATTCCATCCCATTCCATGACATTCCATATATCATTCCATTCCATTCCCCATTTCGTTTCTTCCATTCCATTCCATTTAATGTTCCAAACCATTCCATTCCATTCCAAATTCAATTCCATTCCATCCTATTCCATTTCGTATTCCATTCCATACTCCATTCCATTCCATTCCATTCCGTTCCATATTCCATTCCATTCCATTCCAATTCAATCTATTCCTTCCCATTCCACATTCCATTCCATTCCATATTTCATTCCATTGCATTCCATATTATATTCCATTCCATATTCTATTCCATTTCATTCCATATTCCATTCCATTCCATATTCCATTCCATTTCGAACCATTCCATGCCAATCCATATTCCATTCCATTCCATTCAATATTCCATTGAATTCCATTCCATTCCAATCTATTTTTTCCATTTCATTCCACATTCCATTCCATTCCATTCCATTCCTTATTCCACTCCTTTCCATTCCATTTTCCATTCTATTCCATCTTCTATTCCATTCCATATTCCATTCCATTCCATATTCCATTCCATATCATATTCCATTCCATTCCGTATTTCATTCATTCTGTATTCCATTCCATTCCATTCCGTATTCGATTCCATTCCATATTTCATTCCATTCAGTTTCGTTCCACTTCATTCCCTTCCATATTCCATTTCTTTCCATATTCCATTCCATTCCAATCCATTCCATTAAATACTCCATTCCTTTCCATGCAATTCCTTTCCATTCTATTTCATTCCATATTCCATTCCATTCAATATTCCATTACATTCCATATTCCATTGCATTCCATTCTATTCCTTTTCATATTTCATTCCATTCCATATTGCATTCCATATTCCATCCCATTACGTATTCCATTGCTTTCCATTTTATTCCGTTTCTTCCATTCGATTTCATATTCCATTCTTTTCCTTACCATCCTGTTCCTTTCCATTTTATTCCAAATTCCATTTCATTCTATATTCCATTTCATTCCTTTCCTTCGCATTCCATATTCCATTCCATTTCGTATTCATTCCATTCCATTCCGTATTCGATTCCATTCCATATTTCATTCCATTCAGTTTCGTTCCACTTCATTCCCTTCCATATTCCATTTCTTTCCATATTCCATTCCATTCCAATCCATTCCATTAAATACTCCATTCCTTTCCATGCAATTCCTTCCATTCTATTTCATTCCATATTCCATTCCATTCAATATTCCATTACATTCCATTCCATTCATTCCATTCTATTCCTTTTCATATTCATTCCATTCCATATTGCATTCCATATTCCATCCATTACGTATTCCATTGCTTTCCATTTTATTCCGTTTCTTCCATTCGATTTCATATTCCATTCTTTTCCTTACCATCCTGTTCCTTTCCATTTTATTCCAAATTCCATTTCATTCTATATTCCATTTCATTCCTTTCCTTCGCATTCCATATTCCATTCCATTTCGTATTTCATTCCATTCCGTTGCATTCAATTTCATTCCTTTCCATTCCGTTCCATATTCCATTCCGTTCTACATGCCATTCCATTCCATTCCATGCTACATTCCATTCCATTCCATTAAATATTCCATTTTATTCCATTCTGTACCGTTCCATTCCATTCCATATCCTATTTCATTCCACATTCCATTCAATTCTATATTCCATTCCATTTCATTCCATTCTATTCCATTCCATTTTCCATTATATTCCATATTTGATTCCATTCCACATTTCATTCAATTCTATATTCCATTCCATTCCATTCTATTCCATTCCATTTTCCATTCTATTCCATATTCGATTCCATTCCATTCATTCCATATTTCATTCCATTGCTTATTCCATTCCTTTCCATTCCATTCCATTACATTCCATTCCATTCCATTTAATGTTCCAAACCATTCCATTCCATATTCCTTTCCTTCCATTCCATTCCATTCCATTCCATTCCATTCCATTCCATTTCATATTCCATTCCATTCCATTCCACTGCATTCCGTTCTGTGTCATTTCATTCCACTTGATATTCCATTCCATCCTGTTCCATTCCTTTCCATTCCACTCCATTTCATCCCATTCCATTCCATATTCCTTTCCTTTCCATTCAATATTGCATTCCATTCTCTTCAATTTCATATTCCATTCCATTCCATTCGATTCCATTCTGTTCCATATTCCATTCCATTCCTTAATCCATTCCATTCAATTGCATTTTATTCCATTTTATTTCATTCTACTGCGTATTCCATTCCATACTCCGTTCCGTTGCACTCCATTCTATTCCATTCCACTCTATTCCGTTCCATATTCCTTTCCATTCCATTCAAATTCTTTCCCTTCAATCCCATTCCACATTCCATTCCATTCCATATTTCATTCCATTCCATATTATATTCCATTCTATGTTTCGTTCCACTCCATTTCATTCAGAACCTTTCCATTCCAATACATATTGCATTCTATTCCATTCGATATTCCATTCATTTTTTATTCCATTTCATTCCATATTCCATTCCATTCCATTCCATTCCATATTCCACTCCTTTGCATTCCATATTCCATACTCCATTCCACTCCATTCCATTCCAATCCATTCCGTTGCATTCCATTCCATTCCTTTCCATTCCATTACATATTGCATTCAATTGTATATTCCTTTCCATTCTATTCCATTCCATATTCAATTCCATTGCATTTCATTCTGCTTCATATTGCATTCCTTTCCATATTCCATTCCATTCCATTCCTTTTCATTCCATATTCCATTTCATTCCTTTTCAATAAATTCCATTCCGATCCATATTACATTTCCGTCCATTCCATCCCATTCCATATTCCATTCCATTGCATACTGCATTCCATTCCATTTTCCCTTCCTTTCCATCCCATTTCATTGCATATTCCGTTACATTCCATTCCTTTCCATTTTATATTCCATTCCATTACATTCCATTCCGTTCCTTTCCATTCCATTTCATATTCCTTTCCATTCCATATACCATTCCATTCCATATTCCACTCTATTCCGTTTTGATCCATTCCATTCCATATTCCGTTCCCTTTCATTCCATTGTGTACAGTTCCATTCCATTGAATTCCGTATGCCACTCCATTCCGTATTCAATTTCAATCTATTAAATTCCATTCCATTCCATATTCAATTCCATACCATTCCGTTCCTTACTCAATTCTATTCCATTCCATTTCATTCTATTCCATTCTATTCCGTTTCATTTTGCATTCCATTCCATTACATATTCCATTCCATTCCATATTCCATTTCATTCCATTTCATATTCCATTCTATTCCATTCCATTCCATTCCATTTCATCCCATATTCCATTCCTTTCCATATTCGATTCCATTGCATATTCAGTTTCATTCCATTCCATATTCCATTCCATTACATATTCCATTCAATTCCATTGCATTCCATATTCCATTCCATTTCTTTCTTTCTTTTTTTTAACATTTTATTTATTTATTTATTTATTGTTATTATTATTTTTTTTCTATACTTTAAGTTACAGGGTAAATGTGCATAATGTCCTGGTTTGTTACATATGTATACTTATGCCATGTTGGTGTGCTGCACCCATCAACTAGTCTGCACCCATCAATTCATCACTCTGCAGATTCCACGACAGCAGTGTTAGCAAACTGCTTTATGAGGAGGAAAGTGTAACTCTGTGAGAGGAATTCACATAAAACAAAAACTTTCTCACAAAGCTTCCATCAAGTTTTTAATGGAGTATATTTCCTCTATCAGCATAGGCATCAATGCGATCCAATAGCCCTTCTCAGGTTCCTCAAAGGCAGTCTTATTCGACCGCTCCATGAAACGTGTGTGTAACTCTGTGAGATGTATTTGCACATCACAAAGAAGTTTCTGAGAAAGCTTCTTTCTAGGTTTTATCCTAGGACATTTCATCTGTCTCCATGAGCTTCATTGCGCTAAGAAGTATCCCACTTCTAGTTTCAAGAACACTGTGTTACCAAACTGATCCCCAAAGGGGAAAGTGTAACTGTGCGAATTGCTTTCACACGTCGCAATGCAGTTTCTCTGAACGCATCTTTCCGGTTTTTATCTGAGGATATTTCCTTTTTCACCACAGGCCTCAAGGCGCTCCCAAATATCACTCTGCAGATTCCACAACAGTGTAAGCAAACTGCTTTATGAGGAGGAAGGTGTACTTCTGTGAGAGGAATTCGCATACCACAAAGAACTTTCTCACAAAGCTTCTATCAAGTTTTTAATGGAGTATATTTCTTCTATCAGCATAGGCCTCAATGCGATCCAATGTAGCCCTTCGCAGGTTCCTCAAAGGCAGTCTTATTCGACTGCTCCATGAAACGTATGTGTAACTCTGTGAGATGTATTCGCACATCACAAAGAAGTTTCTGAGAAAGCTTCTTTCTAGTTTTTATCCTAGGACATATCCTGTGTCACCATAAGTTTCATTGCGCTAAGAAGTATCCCACTGCATGTTTCCAGATACTGTTAGCAAACTGATCCCCCAAGAGAAAAGTGTAACTGTGTGAGTTGCATTCACACATCACAATGCAGTTTCTATGAACGGTTCTTTCCAGTTTTTATCTGAGGATATTTCCTCTTTCACCATAGCCCTCAACGGGTTCCCAAATATCAGTTTGCAGAATTCACGAAAACCGTGTTAGCGAACTGCCACTAGTAGGGAAAGGTGAAAGTCTGCGTGATGAATTCACACATCAGAAAACAATTTTTCAGAAACCTTATTTCTAGTTATCATCTGAGGATATTTCCTTTCTCACCATAGTCCTCAATACGCTCCCAAACAACACTTTGCAGAATCCACGTCAGCAGTCTTAGCAAACTGCTTCATAGAGACTAGATTGTAACTCTGTGGGATGAATTCATATATCACAAAGACGTTTCTCAGAAAGCTCCTGTCTAGTTTTTATTTCAGGATATTTCTTTTGTCTCCGTAAGCTTCATTGCACTAAGGAATATCCCAATGTACATTTCAAGAAAACACTGTTAGCAAACGGATCCATGGAGAGGAAAGTGTAACTCTGTGAGTTGCATCCACATGTCACAATGCAGTTTCTCGAAAAGCTTCTTTCCAGTTTTTATCTGAGGATATTTCCTTTTTCACATTAGCCCTCTATGAGCTCCCAAATATCACTTTGCCAATTCCATGAGAACAGTCTTAGCGAACGGCTTCATGAGGAGAAAGGTGTAACTCTGTGAGATGAATTCACAGATCACAAAGAAGTTTCTCAGAAAGTTTCTTTCTCATTTTTATCGAAGGATATTTCCTTTGGCCCTATAGTCTTCAATGGGATCCGAAATATCAGTTCTCAGATTCCACAAAATAGGGCTAGCCAACGGCTCCATGAAATACCGGTGTATCTCAGTGAGTTGAATTCACCCAGCACAAAGCAGTTTCTCAGAAAGCTTCATTCCGGTTTTTCTCAGAGGGTATTCCCTTTGTCCTTGTACTCTTCAAATCCATCCGAAATATCAGTTCTCAGAATCCACAAAAAAGTTGATAGCACTGTAATCCTAGCACTTTGGGAGGCCGAGACGGGCGGATCACGAGGTCAGGAGATCGAGACCATCCTGGCTAACACGGTGAAACCCCGTCTCTACTAAAAATACAAAAAACTAGCTGGGCGAGGTGGCGGGCGCCTGTAGTCCCAGCTGCTCGGGAGGCTGAGGGAGGAGAATGGTGTGAACCTGGGAGGTGGAGCTTGCAGTGAGCTGAGATCCGGCCACTGCACTCCAGTATGGGCGACAGAGCGAGACACCGCCTCAAAAAAAAAAAGTTGATAGCAAACAGCTGCACGAAATAGTGGTGTAACTCTGTGAGCTGAAGTCATATATCAGGAAGCAATATCTCAGATATCTCAGAAAGCTTCTTTCACGTTTTTATCTGAGGATACTTCCTTTCTCACTGTAAGCTGCATAGTGATAAGAAGTATCCCATTGAAATTTCTAGAAAACTGTGTTAGCAAACTGATCCCTGAAGAGAATAGGGTAGCTGTGTGGGTTGCATTCACACAGATGAATTCACAGATCACAAAGAAGTTTCTCAGAAAGCTTCTTTCTCATTTTTATCAGAGGATATTTCCTTTGGCTCTATATTCTTCAATGTCATCTGAAATATCAGTTCTCAGATTCCACAAATCAGGGCTAGCCAGAGGCTCCTGGAAATACCGGTGTATCTCAGTGAGTTGAATTCACACAGCACGAAGCTGTTTCTCAGAAAGCGTCTTTCTTTCTTGAGCTGATGTTATTTGTGGTCTTGGAGCGCCACCGTGTGTCTTATTGCAGATTCTGCGAAAACACTGTTAGCAAGCTTCTCCATGAAAACGATGAAGTAACTCTGTTAGGTGAACTCACCCACAAC
Source organism: Trachypithecus francoisi (assembly GCF_009764315.1). Classification (NCBI taxonomy): domain Eukaryota; kingdom Metazoa; phylum Chordata; class Mammalia; order Primates; family Cercopithecidae; genus Trachypithecus; species Trachypithecus francoisi. The sequence goes on from NW_022680861.1 coordinate 15,029, forward strand.
CAAGAAGTTTCTGAGAAATCTTCTCTGCAGATATGTCTGAGGATATTTCATTACTCACCATGGCATTCAACGATATCCAAGATATCACTTCTGAGATTCCACAAAATCACTGCTGGCAAACTCCTCCATGTAAGAGTGGTGTAACACTGTGGAATGAATTCACACATCACAAAGCAGTTTCTCAGAAAGCTTCATACCGGTTTTTCTCGGAGCATATTTCCTTGGTCCTTCTACTCTTCAAACCCATCCGAAATATCAGTTCTCAGAATCCAAAAAAAAGCTGCTAGTAAAGGTCTGCACGCAATAGCGGTGTCACTCTGTGAGATGAAGTCACATATCAGGAAGCAATATCTCAGAAAGCTTCTTTCACGTTTTTATCTGAGGATATTTCCTTTCTCACTGTAAGCTGTATAGCGTTAAGATGTATCCCATTGCAGATTTCAAGAAAACTGTGTTAGCAAACTGATCACTGAGGAGAAAAGGGTAACTGTGTGAGTTGCATTCACACATCACAATGCAGTTTCTCTGAACACTTCTTTCCAGTTTTTATCTGAGGATATTTCCTTTTTCACCATAACCTTCCATGGGCTCCCAAATATCACTTTGCCAATTCCATGAGAACAGTATGGCCAAAAGTGAACTGTCCTCAAATAAAATCCAAAAAGAAGCATTCTAAGAAAATGCTTCCTTATATATGCCTTTATTTCACAGAGATTAAGCTTATTCTACATTTCCCTCTTTGGAAACTCTCTCTTGAGGAATCTGTGAAGGGACACTAATTGGCACTCAGAGGCCTGTTGTGAGCAAGGAAATGTCTTCTGTTGAAGACTGGAGAAAAGCTTTCTGAGCAACTGCTTTTGGACATGTATATTCATCTCATAGAGTTAAATCATTCTTTGGATGAGCAGTTTGAAACCACTGTTTCTATTAATCTGAGGAAGGGCATTTGGGAAGGCTCCTTAGAATATGGAGAAAGAAATACCCTCAAACGAAAACCAGGAGGAAGCCTTTTGTGAAACTGCTATGTGTCGTATGAATTCCTCTCTCTCAGTTAAGGTTCTCCATTCATTGACCAGTTCTCTAACGCTGTTTATGTTTAGCGTTCGAAGGGATATTCGGAAGCACTTTGAGACTTATGGTGAAAAAGGAAATATGCTCAGATAGAAACTGGAGAGAAGCTTTAAGAGGAACTGTTTCATGACGTGTGCATTCCACTCACAGTGTCATACCTCTCTTCTCATACAGCATCGGGGAAAACCTTTTGTAGGAAAAGGTAGCAAGGGATATTCAGAGGCATATTGACGAATATGGTAAAAAGGGAAATAACCTCAGATTAAAACTGGAAATAAACGTTCTGTGAAATTGCTCTCTGATATGTGCATTCTTCTCACATAGCTCAAGCTTTCTTTACATTATGCAGCTTGGAAACTGTGTCATGGAAGGATCCAGGACAGGATATTTGGGATCACATTTGGGGGTATGGTGAAAAATGAAATATTGTCAGATAAATCCTGGAGAGAAGCTTTCTGAGACACTGCTTAGTGGTGTGTGTATTCGACTCAGGGAGTTACGCCTCTCTTCTCATAAGGTACCGTTTGAAAACTGTTCCTGTAAAACTAAAAAAGTGATATTCAGAGCAAATTCAAGACTAGGGCGAAAAGTGAAATGTCGTCCAATAAAACCCAGAAAGAAGCATTCCAAGAAACTGCTCTCTGATACGTCCATTCATTTCACAGAGTTAAAACTTACTCTACATTTCCCAGTTTGGAAAGTTGTCTTTGAGGATTGTGCGAAGGGATATTAAGTGGCAACCGGAGGACTGTAGCGAGCAAGGAAATGTCTTCCGTTGAAAACTGGAGAGAAACTTTCTGAGCAGCTCTTTTGTGATGTTTGTATTCATCTCACAGAGTTAAATCATTCTTTGGATTGAGCAGTTGAAATCACTGTTTCTGTGCAATTTGAGAGAGGACATTTGGAACACTCTTCAGAATCTCCTGAAAAGGAAATAACCTCAGATAGAAGCCAGAAGGAAGCTTTCTGTGAAACTGCTCTGTGTCACGTGGATTCCGCTCACATAGTTAAGCATCTCTTTTCATTCAGAGGTTTTCTAACACTGTTTTTCTTTAGCAAGCAAAGAGATATTCAGGAGCGCTTTGAGACTTACAGTGAAAAAGGAAATATGTTTACATGGAAACTGGAGAGAAGTTTTCTGAGGAGCTGCTTTGTGCTGTGTGCATTCCACTCACAGTGTTATACCTCTGTTCTCATATGGCATCAGGGAAGCCCTTTTGGAGAAAAAAGTAGCAAGGTATATTCAGAGCATATCGATGCCTATGGTGAAAAGGGAAATAACCTCAGACAAAAAGAGAAAAATAGCTTTCTGTGAATCTGCTCTATGCGATCTGTATTCATCTCACATAGATAAGGCTTTCTTTATGTTACGCAGCTTGGAAACTCTCTCATGGATGGATCCGCAAAGGGACTTTCAGGAGCACATTCAGAACTAGGTAAAAAAAGGAAACATCATCAGATAAAAACGGCAAAGAGGATTTTCGTGAACCTGCTTTTTGCTATGTATATTAATCTCACATACATAAAGCTTTTTTATGTTACGCAACTTGGAATCTAAGTCATGGACTGATCCGCGAAGGGACATTAAGGAGCACATTCAGGACTCGGGTGAAAAACGAAATATCTTCAGATAAATACTGGAAACAAGCATTGTGTGAATCTGCTTTTTGCTATGTTTATTCATCTCACATAGATAAAGCTTTCTTTATATTATGCAGCTTGGAAACTCCGTCATGGTCTGATCCGCGAAGGGACATTCTGAAGCACATTAAGGACTATGGTGTAAAAGGAAATATCTTCAGATAAAAACCAGAGAGAAGCTTTCTGAGAAACTGCTTTTTGAAGTGTGCATTCCACTCAGGGAGTTATACGTCTTTTCTCATAAGGCAGTGCTTGAACACCGTTCCCGTAAAACCAAGAAAGTGGTATTTCGGAGCACATTGAAGACTATGGTGAAAAGGGAAATAGCCTCACATAAAACCCAGAAAGAGCCTTTCCAGGAAACTACTCTCTGATATGTGCATTCATCTCGCAGAGTTAAAACTTACCATACCTAGGCCAGTTTGGAAACTCTATATTTGAAGTATCTGGGAAGGGATATTAAGTGGTGCCCGGAGGCCTGTGGTGAGCAAGGAAATGTCTTCCGTTGAAAACTGGAGAGACGTTTTCTGAGCCACTGCTTTGGGACGTGTGTATTCATCTCATAGACTTAGATCATTCTTTAGATTGAGCAGTTTGAAATCACTGTTTCTTTGGAAGCTGAGAAAGGACATTTGGGAACGTTCCCTGGAATATACTGGAAAAGAAATACCCTCAGATAAAAACCAGAAGGAAACTTTCTGTGAAACTGCTCTGTGTCATGTGAATTCCACTCGTTCAGTTCAGCTTCTCATTTCATTGATCAGTATCCTAACACTGGTTTTGTTTAGTCTGTGAAGGGAGTTTCGGGGGCGTTTGACTCTTACGGTGAAAACCGAGATATCTTCAGATAGAAACTGGAGAGAAAGTTTCCGAGGGGCTGCTTAGTGATGTGCGCATTTCACTCACAGAGTTATACCTTTCTTTTCATAGAGGATTTGGAAATCCCTTTTGGAGAAAAAGCTACCAAGAGTCATTTTGGAGTATACGTATGGTTATTGTGAAAAAGGAAATATCCTCAGACAAAAACTGGAAAGAAGCTTTCTGTGAAACTGCTTTGTGATACATATATTTATTCTCTCACATAGATAAAACTGTCTTTATATTACACAATTTGGAAACTCCATCATGGACGGATCCACGAAGGGAAATTCAGGAGCACATTCAGGACTATGATGAAAAAGGAAATATCTTCAGATAAAAACTGGAGAGAGGCTTTCTGAGAAATTCCTTTGTGATATGTGCATTCCACTCGGGGGTCATATCTCTTTTCCATAAGGCAGTATATGAACACCATTCATGTAAAATCAAAAAACTGACATTTCGGAGTGCATTGAAGACTATGGTGAAAAGGGAAATATCCTCAAATAAAACCCAGACAGAAGCGTTCCAAGAAACTGTTCTCTGATATGTGCGTTCATTTCACAGAGTTCAAGCTTTCTCTATTTTGCAGTTTGGAATCTCTGTCTTTGAGGAATCTGTGAAGGGATATTAAGTGGCACCTGGAGGTCTGTGGTGAGCAAGGAAATGTCTTCCGTTGATAACTGGAGAGAAGCTTTCTTAGCAACTGCTTTACAGTGTGTGTATTCACCTCATGGAGTTAAATCATTCTTTGGATACAGCAGTTTGAAAACCCTGTTTCTGTGGAACCTGTGAAAGAACATTTGGGAACCCTCTTTAGAATATGCTGAAAAATGAATACCCTCAGATAAAAAACAGAAGTAAGCTTTCTCTGAAACTGCTCTGGATGGTGTGCAGTCCACTCACACAGTTAAGCTTCTCTTTTCATTGAGCTGTATTGTACCACTGTTTCTGTTTAGTCTGTGAAGGGATACTCGGTAGTGCTTTGTGGTTTATGGCGAAAACGGAAATATCTTTAGATAGACACTGGAGAGAAGCTTTCCAAGGACTTGGTTTGTGACGTGCACATTCCACTCACTGAGTTATACCTTTCTTCTCATACAGGATTCGGGAATCCCTTTTGGAGAAAAAGCTACCAAGGGACATTCAGTAGTATATGGACAGCTGTGGTGAAAAAGGAAATATGCTCAGACAAAAACTGGAATGAAGCTTTCTGTGAAACTGCTTTGTGATAGATATATTTATTTATCTCACAGAGGTAAAACTTTCTTTATATTACACACTTTGGAAACTCTGTCATGGACGGATCTGCAAAGGAACATCCCAGAGCACATTCAGGCCTATGGTGAAAAAGGAAATCTTTTCAGATAAAAACTGGAGAGAAGCTTTCTGAAAAACTGCTTTGTGACGTGTGCGTTCCACTCACAATGTTATACCTCTCTTCTCAAACAGCATCAGTTAAACCCTTTTGGAGAAAAAGGTTCCAAGGGATATTTGGGAGCATATTGACGCATATGCAGAAAAGAGAAATAACCTCAGACAAAAACTGGAAAGCAGCTTTCTGTGAAACTGTTCTGTGCTATGTGTATTCATCTCACATAGATAAAGGCTTCTTTACATTATACACCTTGGAAACTCTGTCATGGACGGATCCACGAAGGGACATTTGGGATCACATTCAGGACTATGAGGAAAATCGAAATATCTTCAGACAAAAACCGGAGAGAAGCTTTCTGAGAAACTGCTTTTTGATGTGTGCATTCCACTCAGGGACTTAAACCTCTTTTCTCATAAGGCAGCGTTTGAACACTGTTCCTGTAAAACCGAAAAAGTAATATTTTGGATGGCATTGAGGAGTACGGCAAGAAGTGGAATTTCCACAAATAATTCCCAGAAAGAAGCGTTCCAAGAAACTGCTCTCTGATATGTGTATTCATGTCACAGAGTTAAAACTTACTCTACATTGCCCAATTTGGAAACTACATCTTTGATGAATCTGCAAAGGGATATTAAGTGGCCTCCAGAGGCCTGTGGTGAGCAAGGAAATGTCTTCCATTGAAAACTGGAGAGAAGCTTTCTGAGCAACTGCTTTGTAATGTATGTATTCATCTCGTAGAGTTAAATCATTCTTTGGATTGAGCAGTTTGGAATCACTATTTCTGTGGAACCTGAGAAAGGAAATTTGGGAACGCTCTTTAAAATGAGCTGCAAAAGAAATACCTTCAGATAAATACCAGAAGTAAACTTCCTGTGAAACTGTTCTGTGTCGTGTGAAATCCACTCACCCAGTTCAGCTTCACTTTTCATTGATTAGATTCCTAACAGTGTTTATGTTTAGCGTGCATAGGGATATTCAGGAACACTTTGAAGCTTACGATAAAAAAGGAAATAAGTTCTGATAGAAACTGGAGAGAATCTTTCCGAGGATCTGCTTTGTGACAAGTGCATTCCACTCATAGTGTTATACCTCTCTTCTCATACTGCATCTAGGAAACTCTTTCTGTGAAACTGTTCTTAGATACGTGTATTCATCTCACATAGATAAATCTTTCTCTACATTTCGCAGCTTGGAAACTCTGTCATGGATTAATCCACGAAAGGATATTCGGGAGTGCCTTCAAGACTATGGTGAAAAAGAAAATACCTTCAGATAAAAACTGGACAGAAGCTTTCTGTGAATCTGCTTTTTGCTGTGTTTATTCATCTCACATAGATAAAACTTTCTCTATATTACGCAGTTTGGAAACTCCATCAAGGATGGATCCACGACGGAATATTCGAAAGCGCATTGAGGCCTATGGTGAAAAAAGGAAATTCATTCAGAGAAAAACTGGAGAGAAGCTTTCTGAGAAACTTCTTTGTGTTGTGTGCATTCCACTCAGGGTGTTTTACCTCTTTTCTCATAAGGCAGTATTGCAACATTGTTCCCGTAAAACGAAAAAGTGATATTTCGGAGCACACTGAAGACTTTGGTGAAAAGTGATATATCCTCAAATAAAACACAGAGAGAAGCGTTTGAGGAAACTGCTCTCAGATATGGGCATTCATTTCACTGAGGTAAAGCTTACTTTACATTGCCAAGCTTGGAAATTCCGTCTTTCAGGATTCTGCAAAGGAATTTTAAGTCGTGCCTGCAGGCCTGTGGTGAGCAAGGAAATGTCTTCCAATGAAAACTGGAGAGAAGCTTTCTAAGCAACTACTTTGCAATGTGTGTACTCATCTCAAAGAGTTAAATCTTTATTTGGATTGAGCAGTTTGAGATCACTGCTTCTTGAAATCTGAGGAGGGACTATTGGGAAAGATCTTTAGAATATGGAGAAAGAAATATCCTCAGATAAAAACCAGAAGGAAGCTTTCTGTGAAACTGCCGTGTGTCATGTGAATTCCTCTCACTCAGATAAGCTTCTCTTTTCATCGATCAGCTTTCTAACATTGTTCATGTTTAGTGTATGAAGGGATATACGGGAGCACTTTGAAGCTTATGGTGAAAAAGAAAATATGTTCAGATAGAAACTATATAGAAACTTTCCGCAGAACTGCATTGTGACATGTGCATTTTACTCACATTTTCTATCTCTCTTCTCATACAGCAATGGGGAAACCCTTTCTGTGATACTGTTCTGTAATATGTGTATTCATCTCACATAGATAAAGCTTTCTCTACATTACGCAGCTTGGAAACTCTGTCAGGGATGGATCCACGAAGGGACATTCGGGAGCACATTCAGGACTATGTTGAAAAACAAAACATCCTCAGATAAAAACCGGAAAGAATCTTTCTGTGAATCCACTTTTTGCTATGTTTATTTATCTCACATAGATAAAGCTTTCCTTACATTACACAGCTCAGAAACTCCGTCATGGATGGATCCACGAAGGGATATTCGGGATCACATTCTGGCCAATGGGGAGAAAGGAAATACACTCAGATCAAAACTGCAGAAAAGCTTTCTGAGAGTCTGTTGGTGATGTGTGCATTCGACTCAGGGTGTTATACCTTTCTTCTCATAAGGCACTGTTTGAACACTATTCCTGTGAAACTAAAAAAGTGATATTAGAGCACATTGAAGACTATGGTGAAAAGTGAATGTCGTCAAATAAAACCCGGAAGGAAGCATTCCAAGAAACTGCTCTCTGACATTTCCTTCATTTCATAGAGATAAAGCTTACTCTACATTTCCCAGTTTGGAAAGCCTGTCTTTTAGAATTCTGCGAAGGGATATTAAGTTGCCACCAGAGGCCTGTGGCAAGCAAGGAATTATCTTGCATCGAAAATTGAACAGAAGCTTTCTGAGCAACATTTTTGTGATGTTTGTATGCATCTCATAGAGTTAAATCATTCTTTGGATTGAGCAGTTTGAAATCACTGTTTATGTGGAATCTGAGAAAGAACATTTGGGAACGCTCTTTAGAATATGGAGAAAGAAATATACTTACTAATATCCAGAAGGAAGCTTTCTGTGAAACTACTCTGTGTCATGTGAATTCCTCTCACTCAGTTAAGCTTCTCTTTTCGTTGAACAGTTTTCTAACATTGTTTATCTTTAGCGTGTGAAGGGATATTAGGGAGCACTTTGAGGCATACGTTGAAAAAGGAAATATGTTCAGATAGAAACTGGAGGGAAGCTTTTTGAGGAACTTCTTTGTGACGTGTGCATTCCACTAACAGCGTTATAGCTCTCTTCTCATACAGCATTGGGGAAATCCTTTAGGAGAAAAAGGTACAAAAGGCTATTTGGGAGCATATTGACGTCTATGGTGTAAAGGGAAATATCTTCAGACAAAAACTGGAAAGAAGATTTCTATGAAACTGCTCTGTGATATGTGCATTCATCTCATGTAGATAAAGCTTCCTTTATGTTACTCAGGTTGGAAACTCTGTTATTTCCTTTCAGGATATTCTAAAGAGCATTCCCTAATGTCCTTTTTCAGATTCCACAGAAACAGTGTTTTCAAACTGCTCAATTGAAAGAATCATTTTACTCTATGAGATGCATACAAACATCACAAAAGAGTTGCTTAGAAAGCTTCTGTCCAATTTTCAACAGAAGACATTTCCTTGCTCTCCACAGGCCTCTGGTTGCCACTTAGCATCCCTTCGCAGAATCCTCAAAGACAGACTTTCCAAACTGGGAAATGTAGAGTAAGCTTTAACTCTGTGAAATGAATGGACATGTCAGAGAGCAGTTTCTTGGAATGCTTCCTTCTGGGTTTTATTTGAAGATATTTCACTTTTCACCATATTCTTCAATGTGCTCTGATTATTACTTTTTTAGACACACAGGAACAGTGTTCAAACAGTGCCTTAAGAGAAGAAGATATAATTACCGCACACATCACCAAGCAGTTTCTCAGAAAACTTTTCTCCAGTTTTTATCTGATGATATTTCTTTTCCCACCATAGGCCTGAATGGGATCCCAAACATCCCTTCGCGGATACATTCATGATGGAGTTTCCAAGCTACGTTGTAAAGAAAGTGTGATCTTTGTGAGATGAATAAACATAGCAGAAAGCGTATTCACAGAAAGCTTCTTTCCAGATTTTATCTGAAGATACTTCCTTTTCACCATAGTCCAGAATGTGCTCCCAAATGTCCCTTCATGGATCCGTTCATGACAGAGTTTCCAAGCTGTGTAATGCAAAGAAAACTTTATCTATGTGAGAAGAATACACATACCACAGAGCAGTTTCATAGAAAGCTTCTTTCCAGTTTTTGTCTGAGGCTATTTCCCTTTTCACCATCGGCGTCTATATGCTCACGAATATCACTTGGTACCTGTTTCTCCAAAAGAGTTTCCACAACGCTGTATGATAAGAGAGGTATAACACTGTGAGTGGAATGCACACGTTACAAAGCAGTTCCTCGGTAAGCTTCTCTCTAGTTTCGGTCTGAACATATTTCTTTTTTAAGCATAAGCCTCAATGTGCTCCAAAATATCCCATCACACGCTAATCATACACAGGGTTGGTAAACTGCTCACTGAAAAGGGAGGCCTAACTGTGCAATTGGAATTAAGACGACACAGAACAGTTTCACAGAAAGCTTCCTTCTGGGTTTTACCTGGGGATATTTCTTTCTCCATATTCTAAGGATCGTTCCCAAATGTCCTTCCTCAGATGTCACAAAAGCAGTGATTTAAAGCTGCTCAATCCAAAGAAAGGTTTAACTCTATGAGACGAAAACACACATTGCAAAGCAGTTCCTCAGAAAGTTTCTCTGTAGGTTTCATCGGAAGACGTTTCCTTGCTCAATGCAAGCCTCCGGGTGTCACATAATTTTTTTTCACAGATACTTCAAAGACAGAGTTTCAAAACTGGGCAACATAGAGTAAGCATTAACTCTGTGAAGTGAATGCACATATCAGAGAGCAGATTCTTGGAACGCTTCTTCCTCGATTTTTTTTCAGTATATTTCACTATTCGCCATAGTCCTCAATGTGCTCCGAAATATCACTTTTTCGGTTTATCAGGAACAGTGTTCAAACGCTGTCTTGTGAGAAAAGAGGTATAACTCCCTGAGTGGAATGCATATATTAAAAGTAGTTTCTCAGAGAGCTTCTATCCAGTTTTTATTTGAAGATATCTCCTCTTTCACCATAGACCTTAATGTGCTCCCAAATGTCCCTTCGCAGATCCATGCATGACGGAGTTTCCAAACTGCGTAATATAAGTAAAGTCTTAACTATGTGAGATGAATAAATATATCTTACACAAAGAAGTTTCACAGAAATCTTCTTTCCAGTTTTTGTCTGAGGATATTTCGTTTTCCCCAGAGCCATCCCTATACTCCTGAATATCTCTTTTTAGCTTTCTTTCCAAAAGGGATTCCAGTCCTCTATGAGAGGAATGGTATATTTCTGTGAGTGGAATGCACACGTCACCAAGCAGCTCCTCAGAAAGCTTATCTCCAGGTTCTATCTGAATACGATTCCTTTCTCACTGTAAGCCTCAACGTGCTCCTGAATATCCCTTCACAGGCTAAACAAAAACAGTGTTATGATACTACTCAATGAAAAGAGAAGCTTAACTGTGTGAGCGGAATTCATGTGACACAAAAAAATTTCACAGAAATTTTCCTTCTGGTTTCTCTCTGAGGTTATTTCTGTTTCAGGATATTCTAAAGAGCGTTTCTGAATGTCCTTTCTCAGATTCCTTAGAAACAGTGATTTCAAACTTCTCAATCCAAAGAACGATTTAACTCTATGAGATGAATGCAAACATCACCAAAAATTTGCGAAGAAAGTGTCTCTCCAATTTTCGATGGAAGACGATTCCTTGCTTGACACCGGCCTCTGGTTGCTACTTACTATCACTTCACAGAACCCTCAAAGATCGACTTTCAAATTGGGAAATGTAGGGTAAGCTTTAACACTGTCAAAAGATTGGATATGCCAGAGAGCATTTCTTTGAGTGCTTCTTGCTGTTTTTTATTGGACGACATTTCACTTTTTGCAATAATCTTCAATGTGCTCTGAATATCACTCTTTTTGTTTTACAGGAACAGTGTTCAAACTGTGCCTTATGAGAAGAAAATTATAACTCCACGAGAGGAATGCACACATCACCAAGCAGTTTCTCAGAAAGCTTCTCTCCAGTTTTTATCTGACTATATTTTCTATTTCACCATAGGCCCGACTGTGATCCCAAATATCCCATCGAGAATCAATCCACGAGGGAGTTTCCAAGCTAGGCCGAATGGGACCCAAATATCCCTTCACGGATCCATCCACGAGGGAGTCTCCAAGCTGCGTAATGTAAAGAATGCTTCATCTATTTTAAATGAATAAACATAGCAAAAGGCAGATTCACAGAAAGCTTCTTTCCAGTTTTTATCTGAGTATATTTCCCTTTTCACCATAGTTTTGAATGTGCTCCTGAAGGTCCTTTCATAGATCTGTCCATGACAGTTTACAACCTGCGTAATGCAAAGAAAGTGTTTTCTATGTAAGATGATTACACATATCACAGACTAGTTTCCTAGAAATCTTCTTTCCAGTTTTTGTCTGAGGCTATTTCCCTTTTCACCATTGGCATCAATATGCTGCCAAATATCACTTGGTACCTGTTTCTCCAAAAGGGTTTTACCGACGCTGTATGAGAAGAGAAGTACAACACTGTGAGTGGAATGCACATGTCACAAAGCAGTTCCTTGGAAAGCTCCTCTCCATTTTCGGTCTGAACATATTTCCGTTTACACCGCAAGCTTCAAAGTGCTCCCAAAAATGCCATCACACGCTAAACATACACAGGGTTAGAAAAATGCTCAATGAAAAGTGAGGCTTAATTGAGTGAGAAGAATTAAGACGACATAGAGCAGTTTCACAGAAAGCTTCCTTCTGGATTTTACCTGAGGATATTTCTTTCTCCATATTCCAAAGATTGTTCCCAAATGTACTTCGTCAGATTCCAAAAAAACAGTGATTTCAAGCTCCTCAAGAATGGTTTAACTCTATGAGATGAATACACATATCACAAAGAAGTTGCTCAGAAATTTTCTCTGTAGATTTCATCAGAAGACGTTTCTTTGTTCGCCACAAGCCTTTGGGGTTCACTAAATATCCCTTCACAGATTCTTCAAAGACAGAGTTTTGAAACCGGGCAACGTAGAGTAAGCATTAACTTTCTGAAGTGAATGGACTTATCAGAGAGGAGATTCTTGGAACGCTTCTTCCTTGATTTTTTTTCAGTATATTTTGCTATTCCCCATAGTCCTCAATGTGCTGCGATATATTACTTTTTCCATTACACAGGAACAGTGTTCAAATTGTGCCTTATGAGAATAAATTCATAACTCCCTGAGTGGAATTCACACATCACCAAGTAGTTTCTCTGAAAGCTTTTCTCCCGTTTTGATCTGACTATATTTCCTATATCACTATAGGCCTGAATGCAATCCCAAATATCCCTTTGCGGATCCATCCACGAGGGAGTTTTCAAGCTGTGTAATGTAAACAAAGCTTCATCTATGTGAGATGAATAAACACAGCAAAAATCAGATTCACAGAAAGCTTCTTTCCCTTTTTTTTCTGAAGATATTTAGTTTTTCACCATAGTCCTCAAAGTGCTCCCTATTGTCCCTTCGTGGATCCGTCCATGACAGTTTCCAAGCTGCATAATGTAAAGAAACCATTATCTATGTGAGATGATTGCACATATCACAGAGTAGTTTCCCAGAAAGCTTTTTCCAGTTTTAGTCTGAGGCTATTTCCCTTTTCACATCATCATCTACATGCTCCTGAATATCACTTGGTACCTGTTTCTCCAAAAGTGTTTCCCCAATGCTGTATGAGAAGAGAGGTATAACACTGTGAGTGGAATGCACACGTCACAAGGCAGTTCCTCAGAAAGCTTCTCTCCAGTTTTGGTCTGAACATATTCCCTTTTTCACCGTTAGCCTCAAAGTGCTCCTGAATATCCCGTCACATGCTAAGCATACACAGGGTTAGAAAACTGCTCAATGAAAAGAGGGGCTTAACTGAGTGAGAGCCATTAAGACGACACAGAGCAGTTTCACCAAAAGGTTCCTTCTGGATTTTCCCTGAGGATATTTCTTTCTCCACGTTCTAGGATTGAACCCAAATGTTCTTACTCAGATACCATAAAGCACTGATTTCAAGCTGTTCAATCCAAAGAACAGTTTAACTCTACGAGACGAATTCACACATGGCAAAGCAGTTGCTCAGGAAGATTCTCTGCAGGCTTTATAGGAAGACGTTTCCTAGCTCACCACAAGCCTCTGGAGGTCACTAAATACCCCTTCACAGATCTTTCAAAGACAGAGTTTCAAAACTGGGCAACATAGAGTAAGAATTAAGTCTGGTAAGTGAATGCACATATCAGAGAACAGATTCTTGGAATGCTTCTTCCTCGATTTTATTTCAGTATATTTCACTATTTGCCATAGTCCTCAATGCGCTCTGAAATAACACATTTTCGTTTTCACAGGCACACTGTTCAAACACTGCCTTTTGAGAAAAGAGGTATAACTCCCTGAGTGGAATGCATACATCACCAAGTCTTTTCTCAGAAAGCTTCTATCCACTTTTTATCTGAAGACATCTCCCCTTTCACCGTAGGCCTGAATGTGCTCCCGAATGTCTCTTCTCGGATCCGTGCATGACAGAGTTTCCAAACTGCGTAATATAAGAAACGTTTTATCTATGCGAGATGAATAAATTTATCTAACACAAAGCAGTTTCACAGAAATCTTCTTTCCAGTTTTTGTTGGAGGATATTTCCTTTTTCACAATAGCCATCCCTATACTCCCAAATGTCTCTTGGTAGCTTTTTCTCCAAAAGGGATTCCGGAATCCTCTAGCAGAAGAAAGGTGAGTGGAATGCACACGTCATTCTGTGAGTGGAATACACTCGTCATTCTGTCAGTGGAATTCTTTGAGTGGAATGTACACATCAAAAAGCAACTCCTCAGAAAGCTTCTCTCCATTTTCTATGTGAAGATGTTTCCTTTCTCACTGTAAGTCTCAAAGGGCTCCTGAATATCCCTTTGCAGACTATACAAACAGAGTGTTATGATACTGCTCAATGAAAAGAGAAGTTTAACAGTGTGAGTGGAATTCACGTGACACAGAACAGTTTCACAGAAAGCTTCCCTCTGGTTTCTCTCTGAGGTTATTTCTTTTTCAGGATATTCTAAGGCGTGTTTCAAATGGCCTTTCCAGATTCCACAGAAACAGTGATTTCAAACTACTCAATCGAAAGAATGATTTAACTCTATGAGATGAGCACAAACTTCACAAAAGAGTTGCACAGAAACCTTCTCTCGAATGTCTGATGGAAGACATTTCCTTGCTCGACACAGGCCTCCGGTTGCCAATTACTATCCCTTCGCTGGACCCTCTAAGACTAACTTTCAAAGTGAGAAATGTAGAGTAAGCTTTAACCCAAACTGGGATTCCATTCCATTCCATTTCATATTTCGTTCCTTTCAGTTCCGTTCCATTTAATTCCATATTCCATTCCATTCTACATTCCATTCCATATTTCATTCCATTCTGTATTTCATTCCATTCCATTCCATTCCATATTCCATGCGATTCCATATGCAATTCCATTCCATATTCCATTCCACTCCATTGCATTCCATATTCGATGGCATTCCATATTTCATTGCATTCCATATTCCATTCCATTCCATTCCATTCCATATTCCATTCCATTGCATATGCCACTCCACTCCATATTCCATTCCATTCTATTCCATTCCGCTAATTTCCATTCTGTTCCAAATTCCATTCCGTGTTCCCTTCCCTTCCATTCCATTCCATTCCATTACATTTGATTAAATTCCATACCATACTCCATTTCACTACATTCCATTCCATATTCCATTCCCTTCCATTCTATGTTCCATTCCATTCCAATCTATTTTCCATTCCATTCCATATTCTATTGCATTTCATATACCGCTGCATTCCATGTTACATTCAATCCATTCCATATTCTATTCCATTTCATTTAATCCCATATTCCATTCCAGTCCATTCCAGTCCATTCCATAGGCGATTCCATTCCATTCAACTCCATATACCATTCCAGTCCATTCCGGTCCATTCCATACGCAATTCCATTCCACTCCATTCCATTCAACTCCATATACCATTCCATTCCATTCTGTTCCATTCCATTCAATTCCATTCCATATTCCATTCAATTCCATTCCATTCCATTCCATATTCCATTCCATTACATATTCCTTTCCATTCCATTCTATTCCCTTCCGTTTCATTCCATTCCATTTCATAATTCATTCCGTTCCGTTCCATTCCGTTCCATTCCATATTCCATTCCATTAAGTTACATTCTATTCCATTCCATTCCATTCCGTTCCATTCTACATTCCATTCCATTCCATTTGTTTTCATTCCATTCCGTATTCCATTCCATTCAATATTGCAATCCATTGCATTCCATTCCATTCCATTCCACATTCCATTCCATTCCATATTCCATTCCATTCAGTTACATTCTATTCCATTCCATTCCATTCCATATTCCATTCCATTCCGTTCCATATTCCATTGCATTCCATTGCATTCCACTTAATCCCATTCCATATTCCATTCCATTCCATATTCCATTCCATTCCATTCCATATTCCATTCCATTCCATATACCATTCCATTCCATATACCATTCCATTCCATTCCATTGTATATTCCGTTTCTTTCCATTCCATTCCGTTCAATTCCATTCCATTCCATACTCCTTTGCGTTCCATATTTCATTCCATTTCATATTCCATTCCATTCCTTTCCATTTCATTCCATTCCATTCCATATTCCATTCCATTCCATTCAATTCCTCTCCATTCAATTCTGTTCCATATTCCATTCCATTCCATGTTCCCTTCCATTCCATTCCATTCCACATTCCATTCCATTCCACTCCATTACATTCCATTCCATACCACACTCCATTCAATTCCATTCCATTCCATATTCCATTCCATTCCATTCCATATTCCATTCCATTCCATTCCATATTCCATTCCATTCCATTCCAATCTATATTCCATTCCATTTCATATTCTATTGCATTTCACATTCTACTGCATACCATACTCCATTCAATTCATTCCATATTCCATTCCATGTCATTATATTCCATATTCCATTACATTCCGCTCAATTCCGTAGTCCATTTCATTCCATTCCATTCCATATTCCATTCCATTCCATTCCATTCCATTCCATTCCATTCCATATTCCATTCCATTCCATATTCCTTTCCATTCATTGCATTCCCTTCTGTTCCATTCCATTCCATTTCATATTTCATTCCGTTCTGTTCCATTCCATTCCATTCGATTTCATTTCATTCGATTCCATATTTCATTCTATTCCATATTGCAATCCATTCCATTCCGTTCCATAATCCATTGCAATCCATATTCCATTCCATTCCGTTACATTCTATTCCATTCCATTCCATTCCATATTCCATTCAATTCTATTCCATTCCATTCCATTCCATATTCCATTGCGTTCCATTCCAATCAATTTAATCCCATTGCATTCCATATTCCATTCCCTTACATATTCCTTATCATTCCATTCCATTCCATTCCATATTCCATTCCATTCCATTCCATTCTATATTCTATTTCTTTCCATTCCTTTCCATTCCATTCCACTCCATACCATACTCCTTTGCATTCCATATTTCATTCCATTTCATATTTCAGTCCATTCCTTTCCATTCCATTCCATTCCATATTCCATAACACTACATTCCATTCTTTTCCATTCCATTCGATATTCCATTCCATTCCATTTCTTATCCCACTTCTTTCCATTCCATTCCATTCATTCCATTCCATTCCATTCCATTCCATATTCCATTCCATTCTATATTCCATTCCGTTCCATTCCAATCCATTGCATTCTGCTCCATTCCATTCTGTTCCATAATCCATTCCATTCCATGTTCCCTTTCATTCCATTCGATTCCATTCCATTCCATTCCTTTTCACATTCCATTCCACTCCACTCCATTCCATTAATTTCCATACCATACTCCATTCCATTACATTCCATTCCATATACCATTCCATTCCATTCCGTATTCCATCCATTCCACTCCATTCCAATCTATATTCCATTCCATTCCATATTCTATTGCATTTTATATTCCATTGCATTCCATATTCCATTCAATTCATTCCATATTCCATTCCATTTCATTTAATTCCATATTCCATTCCATTTCGTTACATTCCATAGTCCATTCCATTCCATTCCTATTCCATTGCATTCCATTCCATTCCATATTCCATTCCATTCCATTGCAATCCATTCCATTCCATACTGCATTCCATTCCATATTCCATTCCATTCCACATTCCTTTCCATTCATTCCATTCCATTCCATTCCATTTCATATTTAATTCCATTCCATGCCGTTCCATTCCTTATTTCATACCATTTAATATTCCATTCCATTCTATTTCGCTCCATTCCATTCCGTTCCATTCCATTCCATTTCATTTCATTCCACTCCGTATTCCACTCCATTCCATATTGCAATCCATTCCATTCCATTCCATTCCGTTCCATAATCCATTCCATTCCATATTTCATTCCATTCCATTACAATCTATTCCATTCCATTCAATATTCCATTCCATTCCATTCCGTTCCATTCCATAATCCATTCCATTCCATTTAATCCCATTCCATATTCCATGCAATTCCATATTCCATTCCATCCCATATTCCTTTTCATTCCATTCCACTCCATTCCATATTCCATTCCATTCCATATTCTTTCCATTGCATATTCCATTCCATTCCATACAATTCCATTCCATTCCATTGTATATTCCATTTCTTTCCATTCCTTTCCGTTCCATTCCATTCCATTCCATACTCCTTTGCATTCTATATTTTATTCCATTTCATATTCCATTCCATTCCATATTCCATTCGACTCCATTCCATTCTATATTCCATTCCATTCCATTCTTTATCCCACTTCATTCCATTCCATTCCATTTCATATTCCATTCTGTTGCATATTCCATTCGATTCCATTCCATATTCCATTCGTTTGCTTTCCATTCCATTCCATATTCCATTCCATTGCATTCCATATTCCATTCCATTGCATTCCATATCCCATTCCATTCCATATTCTATTCCATTCCATATTCCTTTGCATTCCATTCCATATTCCATTCCTTTCCATGCGATTCCATTCCATTGCATATTCAATTTCATACAATTCCCTTCTATATTCCATTCCATTGCATTGCATTCCATCCCATATTCTATTCCATTCCATGCCATTACATTATAATCCATTTTGTATACCATTCCATTCCGTATTCCATTCCATTCCATATTCCTTTCCGTTCGATTCCATTCCCTTCCTTTCCATTACATTCCATTTCATAATCTATTCCCTTTCCTTCTGTTCCGTTCCATTCAATATTACATTCCATTATATTCCATTCCAGTGCTTTCTTTCTATTCCATTCCGTTCCATACCATTCCATTCCATATTCCATTCCATTCCATTCTACTCCATTCCATTCCATATTCCATTCCACAGACCAATCCTTTCCATTCCATTCCATTCCATGCCATTCAGTTCCATTTTCCATTCCATTACATTACATTCCAACTCATTCCATATTCCAATTCCATTCCATAATCCATTCCATTCCATTCCATATTCCATTCCATTCCATATTCCATTCCGTTCCACATTCCATTCCATTCCATCCCATTACATATTCCATTCCATTCCTTATACCATTATACTCCCTTCCAAATTCTATTCCATTCCAGTCCATTCCATATTCAATTCCATTCCGTATTCCATTCCATTCCATATTCCTTTTCATTTCATTTCATATTCCATTCCATTCCATTCCGTTCCATATTCCATTCCATTCCATTCCATCCCATTCCGTATTCCATTCCATTCCAAATTGCATTACATTTCATTCCATTTTCCATTCCATTCCATTCCATATATACTTCCATCCGATATTCCATTCCATTCCTTTCCATATTCCTTTCCTTTACATATTCCATTCCAATCCATTCCACATTCCATTCCATTCCATTCCATTCCTTTGCATTCCATAGTCCACTCCATTCTACTTCGTTCCGTTCTGTTCCATTTCATTCAATTCCATATTCCATTCCATTCCATTACATTCTCCGTTCCATTCCATTTTCCATTCTATTTCATATTCCATTTCATTCATTATTCCATTACATTCATTATTCCATTTCATATTGCATTCCATTCCGTATTTCATTCCATTCATTACACCACTCAATTACCTATTCCATTCCATTCCATTAAACATTCCACTCCCTTCCATTCCCTTCCATTTTGCATTCCAATCCATATTCCATACCATTCCATTCCATTCTATTCCATTCCATATTCCATTCCATTACATATTCCATTGCATTCCATTCCATTCCGTTACCTTCCATTCCATTTCATATTCCATTCCATTTCGTTGTATTCCATTGTGTTCCTTTTAATTCCATTCCATATTCCATTCTATTCTACATTCCATTCCATATTCCATTCCATTCCATATTCCATTCCATTCTATATTCCATTCCATATTCCATTCCCTTCCATATTAAATTCCATATTCCATTCCATTCCATATTCCATTCCATTCTATATTCCATTCCATATTCCATTCCCTTCCATATTAAATTCCATATTCCATTCCATTCCATATTCCATTCCATTCCATTCCATTCCATATTCCATTCCCTTCCATTCCACTCCATTCCATTCCATTCCATTCCGTTCCATTTTCCATTCCATTAAATATTGCATTTCGATTCGAATTCCGTTCAATTCCATTCCATATTCCATTCCATTCCATATTTCATTCCATTCCATATTCCATTCATTCCATATTCCATTCGATTCCATTCCGTATTTGATTGCATTCCATTCCATTCCATTCCATATTCCATTCCATTACATATTCCGTCCCATTCCATATTCCATTTCATTCCATTCCGTTGCATTCCATTCCATTCCATATCATTCCCTTCATTTCGTTCAATATTCCATTGCATTCCATATTCCATTCCAGTCCTTTATATTCCATCCTCTACCATTGCCTATTCCATTCCATTCCACTCCATTCCATATTCCATTCCATTGCATATTCCATTCCATTTCATATTCCATTCCATTCCATCAATATTCCATTCCATTCCATATTCCATTCCATTCTATGCCATATTCCATTCCATTCCATTCCATTTCATATTCATTCCATTCCATTCCTTTCCATTCCATTCCATTCCATATTGCATTTCATTCCATATTCCATTCAATTCTTATTCCTTTCCACTCCATTTCATATTCCATTCCATTCCACATTCCATTCCATTCCATATTCCATTCCATTCCATATCCCTTTCCATTCCATTAGAGCCCCTACCGTTCCATTCCATTGCATTTCATATTTCGTTCCATTCTGGTCCGTTCCTTTCTGTGCCATTCCATATACCATTCCATTCCATATACCTTTGCATTCCATTCCATTCCATTTTATTACATTCAATTCCATATTTCATTCCATTCCATTCCATATTCCATTGCATTCTATTCTATTCCATTCCATTACACATTCCATTCCATTCCATTCCATTCCACTCCATACTCTTTTCCATTCCATATTTCATTCCATTTCATTCGATTAAATTTTGTTCTATTTTATTCCGTTCCATATTCCCTTCCATTCTATATTCCATTCAATTCCATTCCATTCCTTTCCATATTGCATTCCATTCCAAATTCCATTGCATTCCTGCAATACCATATTGGATTGCATTGCATTCCATTCTATTCCATTCCATTCCATATTACATTCCATATTCCCTTGCATTCCATTTTATTCCATTCCATTCCGTTCCATATTCAGTTCCATTCCATTCCATCCCATTCCATTTTCAGTTCCACTCCATATTCCATTACATTCCTTTCCACTTTCCATTTCATTCCATTCCATTCCATATTGTGTTCCATTCCATATTCCATTCCATTCCATATTCCACTCCATTCCATTCCTTTCCATTACATATTCCATTCGATACCATTCCATTTTTTATTCCATTCCACTGCAATCCATGCCATTCCATTTCATACCATATTCCATTCCATTCCATTTCTTTCCTTTCCATCCCATTCCATTCCATTCGATTCCATTCCTTTCCATTCCATTCCACATTTCATTACATTCCATATTGTATTCCATTCCATTTCATTCCTTTCCATATTCCATTCAGTTCCTTTCCATTTCATTACATATCCCATTCCTTTCCATTTTCCATTGCATTCCATTCCATTCCGTATTCCATTCCATTTTGTATCCCATTACACACCATATTACATTCCATTCCATTCCATATTCCATTACCTTCCATATTCCATTCCATTCCAAATTCCATTCCATTCCATTCCATATTCAATTCCATTCCATTCCGTTCCATTTTATCCCTTTCCATATTCCATTGCATTCCATATTCCATTCCATTCCATTGAAGTCCGTTCCGTAATCCATTCCATTCCATTCCAATCCATTTCATATTCCATTCCGTATTTCATTCCATTCCATTTCATTACCGTCCGTTCCATATTCCCTTCCAATCCATATTCCGTTCCATTCTATTCCATTCCATATTCCATTCCTTTCCTTTCCACTCCATTCCGTTTCATATTGCATTCGATTCCATATTTGATTCCATTATATATTCCATTCCATTCCATTTTACTCTATTCCATTCCATTCCATTCCATTCGATTACATATTCCATTCCATATTTCATTCCATTCCACTCCATTCCCTATTCCATTACATTCCATATTCCATTCCATTCAATTCCATATTCCATTCCATTCCATTCCATTTCATTCAATATTCCATTCCAT
Source organism: Trachypithecus francoisi (assembly GCF_009764315.1). Lineage (NCBI taxonomy): Eukaryota > Metazoa > Chordata > Mammalia > Primates > Cercopithecidae > Trachypithecus > Trachypithecus francoisi. The sequence goes on from NW_022680861.1 coordinate 37,044, forward strand.
TTCATTCCATTTCATATTCCATTCCATTCCATATTCCATACTCTTCCATTCCATATTGCATTGCATTTCATTCCATTGCATTCCATTCTTATTCCATTCCATTACATTCCATATTTCATTTCATTGCATTCCATATTTCGTTCCTTTCTATACTCCGTTCTATTCCACACCATTCCATTCCATGTTCCTTTCCATTGCATTCCATTTTTCATTCCATTCCATGATACATTCCATTCCATATTCCATTCCATTTTCCTTTCCATTCCATAGTCCATTAAATTCCATATTCCATTGTATTACATTCCATTCCTTTCCCTTCCATTCCATTTCGTATTCCGTACCGTTTTGTTCCGTTCTGTTTCATTCAGTTCCATTGTATTCCATATTGCATACCATTATATATTCCATTCCATATTACATTCCATTCCATATTCCATATTCCATTCCATTCCAATCCATATTCCTTTCAATTCCATTCTATTGCGTTCCATATTCCATTCCATTCCATCTTCCATTCCATTCCATATTACTTTCCATTCCATATTCCATTCCATTCCAATCCATTCCATTCCATTCCATTAAATTCCGTTCCATGTTCCATTCCATTCCTTATACAATTCCGTTTTTTCTATTCCATTCCATCCCATTCAATATTCCATTCCATTCCATTCCATTCAATTTCATAACATATTCCATTCCATTTCATTCCATTACCTATTCCATTCCAATCCATTCCACATTCCTTTCCATTCCATTCCATTCCATATTCCATTCCATTCCATTCCAAATTCCATTCCATTCCATATTGCATTCCATTCCATATTGCTTTCCATTTGATTCCATTCCCATCAGTTTCATTCCATTAAATATCATATTTCTTTCCATTCCGTTCCATTCCATTCCATATTCCACTCCATTCCGTATTCCCTTCAATTGCATTCCATTTTATTCCATGCAATTGCGTTACATTCGACATTGTATTCCATTGCATTCCATTCCATTCCATATTCCATTCCATTCCATTTCATTTCATTCCATTCCATTGCGTTCCGTGCCATTCCATATTGCATTTCATACCATTCCATTCCATTTTCCATTTCATTCCATATCCCATTCCTTTCCATATTCTTTTCCATTCGATACCATTCCCTTCCAATCCATTTCATATTTTGTTCTGTTCCATTCCGTACCATTCCATATTCCTTTCCATTACATATTACTTTCCATTACATTCCATTCTATTGCATTCTATTCCATTCCATTCCATTCCGTTTCATTCCATTCTATATTCCATTCCATTATATTCCATTCCATTCTTTTCAATTCCATATTCCATTCCATATTCCATTGCATTATATTCCATTCCACATTCCATTCCATTCCATTCCATATCCCATTTCATTCCATATTCCACTCCATTCCGTTCTATATTCCATTACATTGGATTCCATTTCATTCCATAATCTATTGCATTTCATATTCCATTCCATCCATACTCCTTCCATTCCATTCCCTTCCTTTCCATTGCATTTCATTTCATATTTCGTTTCGTTCCATTCTGTTCCGTTTCGTTCCATTCCATATTCCATTCCATTCCATATTCCTCTCCTTTCTATTCCATGCTATTTCATTACATTACATTACATTCCTTTCCATATTCCATTTCATTCCATATTCTATTCCATTCTATTCCATTCTGTATTCCATTTCATTCCATTCCATTCCAATCCGTACCATACTCCATTCCATTCCACATTCCATTGTGTTCCATTCCATTCTATTCCATTCCATCCCAATCCATTCAATATTCCATCCATTACATATTCCATTCGATTCGATTCCATTCCACTCCATTGCGTCACATTCCATTTTCCATTCCATGCCATACTCCATTACATTTCACTCCATATTCCATTACATTCATAGATTTCCATATTCCATTCCATTCCATTCCATTCCAATCCGTACCATATTCCATTCAATTCCACATTCCATTACGTTCCATTCCATTCTATTCCATTCCATCCCATTCCATTCAATATTCCATGCATTACATATTCCATTCGATTCGATTTTATTCCATTCCATTGCCTCACATTCCATATTCCATTGCATGCCATATTCTGTTACATTTCACTCCATATTCCATTACATTCCCTAGCTTTCCATATTCCATTCCATTCCATTTTCCTTTCCATTCCTTTCCATATTCCATTCCATTCCATTCCATTCCATTCCATTCCTTTCAACATTCCATTCCATTCCAATCCATTCTGTTCCATTCCATATTCTTTTCCTTTCCATATTCCATTTCATTCCATTTTCCATTCTATTCAATTCCATTCCATTCCAGTACATATTCCATCCCATACCATATTGCATTGCATTTCATTCCATTGCTTTCCGATCCCTTCCATTCCATTTCATATTTCCTTCCATTCGTATTGCCTTCCATTCTGTATTCCATTCCATATTGTATTCCATGCCATTTCATTCCTTTCCTTATTGCATTCAATTCCTTTCCATTTCATTACATATCCCTTTCCTTTCCATTTTCCATTGCATTCCATTCCATTCCATATTCCATTCCATTTCGTATCCCATTGCATTCCATATTGCATTCCATTCCATTCCATATTCCATTACCTTCTATATTCCATTCCATTCCAAATTCCATTCCATTCCATTCCATATTCAATTCCATTCCATTCCATTCCGTTGCATATTCCATTGCATTCCATATTCCTTTCCATTCTATTGCAATCCATTCCATATTTCATTCCATTCCATTCCAATCCATTTCAAATTCCATTCCGTATTTCATTCCCTTCCATTTCAGTACCGTCCATTCCATATTCCCTTCGAATCCATATTCCATTCGATTCTATTCCATTGCATATTCCATTCCTTTCCATTCCACTCCATTCCATTTCATATTGCATTCCATTCCATATTCGATTCCATTTTATATTCCATTCCATTCCATTCCATTCTATTCCATTCCATTCCATTACATATTCCATTCCATATTCCGTTCCATATTCCATTCCATTCCATGTTCCATTCCATTTCATTTCATTCCATTCTATTGCATATTCGATTCCTTTTCATTCCATTCCATTCCATATTCCATTCCATTTCATATTCTATTGCTTTCCATTCCATTCCTTTCCTCTCCTTATTCCTTTCCATTCCATTCCATTCTATTCCATTTCATTTCCATCCCATTCCATTCCATATTCCATTCCGTTCCATTCCCCATTCCATTCCATTCCATATACCATTCCATTCCATTCCATTCTGTTATTTTCCATATTCCATTCTATTCCATATTCCATTTCATTGAAAATTCCATTCCATTCCATTCCATATTCCATTCCATTGCCTTCCTTTCCGTGTTCCTTTCCATTCCAATCCATTCCGTATTCCATTACATTCCATACTCCATTCTATTCCATGTTAAATTCCATTCCATTCGGTTTCATTCCATTCCATTTTATTGTGTTCCATTCCTTTCTGTTCCATAGTTCTTTCCATTCCATGTTCCATTCCATTCCTTTCCATTCTCTCCATTCCATTCCATATTCCATTCCATTCCATTAAATTCCATTCCATTCGGTTTCATTCCATTCCATTTTATTGTGTTCCATTCCTTTCTGTTCCATAGTTCTTTCCATTCCATGTTCCATTCCATTCCTTTCCATTCTCTCCATTCCATTCCATATTCCATTCCATTCCATTAAATTCCATATCCCACTTCATTTCATTCCATTCCATATTCCATTCCTTCCATTTCATTCCATATTCCATTCCAGTCCATTCCACTCCATATTCCATTCCATTTCATTCTATTCCATTACAACTTCTATTTCATTCCATTCCGTATTTCATTACATTCCTTTACAGTCCGTTCCACCTTCCATTCCATTCCATATTCCATTCCATTCAATTCCATTCCCTATTCCATTCATTTCCATTCCATTCCATTCCGATTTATAATCCCTTGTATTTCATATTCCATTCCATTCCATTCCATATTCCATTCCATTCCTTTCCATTCCATTCCATATTCCATTCCATTCCGTTACATTCCATATTCAATTCCATTCCTTTCCATGTTCCATTCCATTCTATTCCAATCCTTTCCATATTACATTCCATTCCATTCCATATTCCATTCCATTCCATTCCTTTGCATATTCCATTAGATTTCTCTTCCTAATCCATTCCGTTCCATTCCATAAGGCATTCCATTCCATTCCATATTTCATTCCATTATATACTCAATTCCATATTCCTTAATCCATTTCATTCCATTCCATATTCCATTCCATTCCATTCCATATTCCATTCCAGTCCATTCCATTCCATATTCTATTCTATTCCATTCAAAATTCCATTCCATTCCATATCCTTTCCATTCCATATTCCATTCCATTCCATTCCATATTTCATCCCAACCATATGACTTTGCATTCCGTTACATTCCATTCCATTTCATATTCCGTTCCATTCCGTTATGTTTGGTTATCTTCTGTTTCATTTCATTCCTTATTTTATTTCATTCTATATTCCGTTCCATGTTCCATTCCATTTCATATTCTATTCCATTGCATTCCTTTGCTTTCCATTCCTTATTCCATTCCATTCCATTCATTCCATTCCATATTGCTTTCCATTCCATTCCATTCTGTTCTTTTCCATATTCCCTTCCATTCCATATTCCAATCCATTCAATATTCCATTCCATTCCTTTCCATATTCCATTACATTCCAACATTCCATGTTCTTTCCATAGCAATCCATTCTATATTCCACTACATTCCATGTTCCACCCTATTCCATATTAAATTCCATTCCATTGAGTTCCATTCCATTACATTTTATTCTGTTCCATTCCTTTCCGTTCCATATTCCGTTCCATTCCATGTTCCATTCCATTCTTTTCGATTCCATTCCATTCCACTCCATATTCCATTCGATTCCATTAAATTCCATATTCCATTTAATTTCATTCCATTCCATATTCCATTCCATTTCATTCCATTCCATTCCATATTCCATTCCATTCCATTCCATTCATTTCCATTCCATATTCCATTCCATTCCATATTCCTTTCCATTCATTCTATTCCATTCCACTTTCCATTCCATTGCATTCCATTCCTTTCCATTCCATATTCCATTCCATTCCATTCCGTTTCATTCCATATTCCATTCCATTCCAGATTCCGTTCCATTACATATTCCTTTCCGTTCCATTCCTTTCCATTCCATTGCATTTCATTTCATTTCGTTTTGTTCTGTTCCCTTCCTTTCCTTATTCCAATCCATTCCATATGCTTTCAATTAAATTCCGTTCCTTTCCATTCCATTTTTTCAGTTCCACTTAGATCAATTCCATATTCCATTCTACTCCATTCTATTCCATACCTTTCATTCAATTCTATTCCATCTTCCATTCCTTTCCATTCCATTCCGTTCCATTCCTTTCTATTCCATATTCCATTCCATTCCATATTCCATTCCTATACATTACATTCTCTTCCATTCTATTCCATTCCACCTCACATTCCATTCCATATTCCATATTCCATTCCATTCCGTTGCATATTCCATTCCATTCCATTCCACTTCATCCCATTCTGTATTCTGTTCCATTCCATTTTCCATTATATTCCACTCCATATCCATTCGATTCCATTAAATTCCATATTCCATTTAATTTCATTCCATTCCATATTCCATTCCATTCATTCCATTCCATTCCATATTCCATTCCATTCCATTCCATTCATTCCATTCCATATTCCATTCCATTCCATATTCCTTTCCATTCATTCTATTCCATTCCACTTTCCATTCCATTGCATTCCATTCCTTTCCATTCCATATTCCATTCCTTCCATTCCGTTTCATTCCATATTCCATTCCATTCCAGATTCCGTTCCATTACATATTCCTTTCCGTTCCATTCCTTTCCATTCCATTGCATTTCATTTCATTTCGTTTTGTTCTGTTCCCTTCCTTTCCTATTCCAATCCATTCCATATGCTTTCAATTAAATTCCGTTCCTTTCCATTCCATTTTTTCAGTTCCACTTAGATCAATTCCATATTCCATTCTACTCCATTCTATTCCATACCTTTCATTCAATTCTATTCCATCTTCCATTCCTTTCCATTCCATTCCGTTCCATTCTTTCTATTCCATATTCCATTCCATTCCATATTCCATTCCTATACATTACATTCTCTTCCATTCTATTCCATTCCACCTCACATTCCATTCCATATTCATTCCATTCCATTCCATTCCGTTGCATATTCCATTCCATTCCATTCCACTTCATCCCATTCTGTATTCTGTTCCATTCCATTTCCATTCCATATTCCATTCCATTTCCATTCCATTCCATTCCATTCCTTAATCCGTTCCATTCCATTCCATACCTTTCCATATCCCCTTCCCTTTCGTATTCCGTTCTGTTCAATTCCATATTCCATTGCATTACATTACATTCCATATTCCATTCCAGTCCATTCTATTCCATTCCATTCCATTCAAAATACTATATCATTCCATATTTCATTCCATTCCAGATTCCATTGCATTCCATATTCCATTCAATTCCATATTCGATTCCATTCCATTCCATTCCATATTTCATCCCTACTATGTTCCTTTGCATTGTGTTTTATTCCGTTACCTTCCATTACTTTTCATATTCCGTTCCAATACTTTACGTTAAATTCTGCTCTGTTTCATTCCATTCCATATTTCATTTCATTCTATATTCCATTCCATTTTCCATTCCATTCCATATTCCATTCCACTCCATTTCATTCCACTCAATTCCATACTCGATTCCTTTTCATTCCCTTCCATTCCATATTCCATTCTATTCAATATTCTATTGCACTCCATTCCATTCCTTTCCATTCCTTATTCCATTCCATTCCATTCCATTCCATTCCATTCTGTTCCATTCCATATTCCTTTCCATTCAATGTTCAATTCTATTCAATATTTCGTTCCATTCCATTCCATTTTCCATTCCATTGCAATCAGTTATTTTCCTTTCCATTCCATTCCATTCCATATTCCATTACATTCTATATTCCATTCTATTCCATTTTAAATTCCATTCCATTTAGTTCCATTCCATTCCATTTTATTCCGCTTCATTCCAATCCTTTCCATATTCCTTTCCATTCCATGTTCCATTCCATTCCTTTCCATTATGTTACATTCCATTCCATTCCATTCCATATTCCATTCCTTTCCATTTCTTTCCATTCAATATTCCATTCCATTCCACTCTATTCCATTTCATATTCCATTCCATTATATATTCCCTTCATTTTCATATTCCATTCCATTCAATTGCATTCTATTCCATTTCATTGAATTCCACTGCATATTCCATTCCATATTCCATTCCATTCCATTCCTTTCCATTCCATTGCATTCCATTCCATTCTATTCCACATTTCATTCCATTCCATTCCATTTTTTTCCGTTGCATCCCATTCCATATTCCATTTCATTAGATATTTCATTTAATTCCATTCCATATTTCATTCCATTCCATATTCCCTTCCATTCCCTTCCATATTCCATTCCATTCCATTTTCTATTGCATTACTTTCCATTGCAATCTGTTCCATTCCAATCCATTCCATATTGCTTTCCATTCCATATTCCATTCCATTCCCTTCCATTTCCATTCCATTCCATTCCATTCCATTTTCTTTTTTATTATTATTATACTTTAAGTTCTAGGGTACATGTGCATGACGTTTATATCATGTATAACTCCCCAAAGCAATCCCTCCCTCCTTCCCCCTCCCCATGATAGGCCCCAGTGTGTGACGTTCTCCTTCTCGAGTCCAAGTGATCTCATTTTTCAGTTCCCACCTATGAGTGAGAACATGCGGTGTTTGGTTTTCTCTTCTTGTGATAGTTTGCTAAGAATGATGGTTTCCAGCTGCATCCATGTCCCTACAAAGGACACAAACTCATCCTTTTTGATGGCTGCATAGTATTCCATGGTGTATATGTGCCACACTTTCTTAATCCAGTCTGTCACTGATGGACATTTGGGTTGATTCCAAGTCTTTGCTATTGTGAATAGTGCCGCAATAAACATATGTGTGCATGTGTCTTTGTAGTAGAGTAATTTATAATCCTTTGGGTATATACCCAGTTGTGGGATGGCTGGGTCATATGGTACATCTAGTTCTCCATTCCATTACATTCCGTTACATATTTCATTCCATTATATATTCCATGCCATTCCATTCCATTCTCTGCATTACATTCCATTGCTCTCCATATTCCATTTCTTATTCCTCACCATCCCGTTCCATTCCATTCCATATTCTATTCCATTGCATCCATTCCATTACATTCCATTCAATCCCATTTCATAGTTCATTCTATTATATATTCCATTACATTCCATTCCCTATTTTATTACAATCCAATCCTTTCCATTCCATATTCCATTCCATTCCTTATTCCATTCCATTCCTTTCCATGTTCCATTCCATTCCATTCCATTCCATTGCATTTTATAGCCCATTCCTCTCCATTCCATTCCATTCCGTTCCTTTCCGTTCCGTATTCCATTCCGTTCCATTTTACATTCCATTCCATATTCCAATGCATTCCATATTCCATTCAATTCCATTCCATAATCCATTGAATTTCATTCCACATTCCATTCCATTACATAGTCCATTCCATATTCCATTCCATTACATTACATTCCTTTGCATTCCTTATTCCATTTCATTCCATATTCCATTCCATTCTATTCTATTCCATATTCCATTCCATCACATATTCTATTGTTTTCCATATTTCATTCCATTCCATTCCATTTCATATTCCATTCCGTTCCATATTCCATTACGTTTCATATTCCATTACATTCCCTGTAGCATTCCATTCCATTCCATTTCATACTCAGCTACATTCCATATTTCATTCCAGTCCATATTACATTCCACTGCAAATTCCATTCCATTCCATTCCATATTCCATTCCATTCCATTCCGTACTATTTCATTCCATTCCTTATTCCATTCCATATTCCATTCCATTTCATTCTATTCCATTCCCTCCCATTCCACATTCCATTGCGTTCCATTTCATTCCATTCCATATTGCATTCCATTTCATTACATAGTCCATTCCATTCCATTCCATATTCCATTCCATTCCTTTCCATAGTCCATTCTTTCAATATTCCATTCCATTTGATATTCCATTCCATTCCATACTCCACTCCACTCCATTCCATTCCATTCAATATTCCATTCCATGCCATTTTCCCTTGCATTCCATTTAATTCCGTTCACTTCCATTCGATTTTATATTCTGTGCCATTCCATTACATTCCGTTCTGTTCCATTCCGTTCCATTCTATATTCTGTCCCATTCCATATTCCATTTCATATTCCATTCCATACCGTATTCCATTTCATTCCTTTCCATTCCATTCCATTCCTTTACATATTGCATTCCATCAATTCCATTCAATTCCATTTTGTTCCATATTCCATTCCATTCCATTCCGTGCCATTTCATTCTATTCCTTATTCCATTCCATTCCATATTCTATTCCATTTCATTCTTTTCCATTCCCTTCCATTCCACATTCTATTCTGTTCCATTTCATTCCATTTCATATTCCATTTCATTTCATTACATAGTCCATTCCATTCCATTACATATTCCATTCCATTCCATTCCATTCCATAGTCCATTCTTTCAATATTCCATTCCATTCGATATTCCATTCCATTCCATATTCCATTCCATTCCATACTCCACACCATTCCATTCCATTCCATTCAGTATTCCATTCCATGCCATATTCCCTTGCATTCCATTTAATTCCATTCACTTCCATTCGACTTTATATTCCGTGCCATTCCGTTACATTCCATTCTGTTCCATTCCGTTCCATTCTATATTCTGTTCCATTCCATATTCCATTTCAGATTCCATTCCATACCGTATTCCATTTCATTCCATTCCATTCCATTCCGTTCCTTTCCATATTTCATTCTATAAATTCCATTCAATTCCATTTTGTTCCATATTCCATTCCATTCCATAGTCCATTCCATATTCCATTCCATTCCATTACATCCCTTTGTATTCCTTATTTCATTTCATTACATATACCATTCCATTCCATTACATATTTCATTCCATCACATATTCTATTGTTTTACATATTTCATTCCATTCAATTCCATTTATATTCCATTACATTGCATATTCCATTACATTTCGTATTCCATTACATTCCATATACCATTCCATTCCATTCCATTGCATTCCATTCCATACTCAATTCCATTCCATATTCCATTCCGGACCATATTACATTCCACTGCAACTTCCATTCCATTTCATTCCAGATTCCATTCCTTTCCATTCCGTTCCATTTCATTCCATTCCATATTCTATTCCATTCCATATTCCATTCCATTCCATTCCATATTCCATTCCATTCCATTCCATTCCATATTCCATTCCATTCCATTCCATTCCATTCCATTCCATATTCCATTCCATTCCATATTCCATTTCATTCCATTCCTTAACATTCTGTTCCGTTCCTACTTCCATTCCTTTCCTTATTCCATTCCATTCAATATTCGATTCCATTCCATATTCCATTCCATTCCATTTCATTCCATTCGATATTCTTTCCATTCCATTTCACATTTCACTCCATTCCACATTCCGTTCATTCCATCTTCCATTCCTTTCCATTCCATTCCATTCCATTGCATATTCCTTTGCATTCCATTCCGTATTTCCTCCCATAACATATTCCATTTCTTTCCATTACATTCCATTCCTTTGCATTCCATTTTATATGCCGTTTCATTGCATTACGTTACTTTCTGTTCCGTTTCTTTCTGTTCCATATTCCATTACATTGTATATTCCATTCCATTTTCTATTCCATATTCCATTGCATTCCATAATCCATTCCATTCTACTCCGTTCCATTGCATTGCATATTCCATTGCATTCTGTATTGCATTTCATTCCACTCCAATCCATTCTATTCCAACCCATTCCATATTCCATTAAATTCCCTATTCCATTACATTCCCTATTTCATTCCTTTCCATCCATTCCATTACGTATTCCTTTCCATCCATATTCCATTCCATTCAATCCACTCCATTCCATTCCATTCCATATTCTTTTCCATTCTATTCTGTTCCATCCATTCAATTCCGTATGGCATTCCATTCCATATTCCGTTCCATTCCATTCAAATCCATTCCTTTCATTCCTTATTCCTTTCATATCCGTCTCATTCCATTCCATTCCATATTCCATTCCATTCCATATTCCATTCCATATCACCTTTCGTTCCATTCATTCCATTTTGTTCCATATTCCATTCCATTCCATAGTCCATTCCATATTCCATTCCATTCCATTACATCCCTTTGTATTCCTTATTTCATTTCATTACATATACCATCCATTCCATTACATATTTCATTCCATCACATATTCTATTGTTTTACATATTTCATTCCATTCAATTCCATTTATATTCCATTACATTGCATATTCCATTACATTTCGTATTCCATTACATTCCATATACCATTCCATTCCATTCCATTGCATTCCATTCCATACTCATTCCATTCCATATTCCATTCCGGACCATATTACATTCCACTGCAACTTCCATTCCATTTCATTCCAGATTCCATTCCTTTCCATTCCGTTCCATTTCATTCCATTCCATATTCTATTCCATTCCATATTCCATTCCATTCCATTCCATATTCCATTCCATTCCATTCCATTCCATATTCCATTCCATTCCATTCCATTCCATTCCATTCCATATTCCATTCCATTCCATATTCCATTCCATTCCATTCCTTAACATTCTGTTCCGTTCCTACTTCCATTCCTTTCCTTATTCCATTCCATTCATATTCGATTCCATTCCATATTCCATTCCATTCCATTTCATTCCATTCGATATTCTTTCCATTCCATTTCACATTTCACTCCATTCCACATTCCGTTCCATTCCATCTTCCATTCCTTTCCATTCCATTCCATTCCATTGCATATTCCTTTGCATTCCATTCCGTATTTCCTCCCATAACATATTCCATTTCTTTCCATTACATTCCATTCCTTTGCATTCCATTTTATATGCCGTTTCATTGCATTACGTTACTTCTGTTCCGTTTCTTTCTGTTCCATATTCCATTACATTGTATATTCCATTCCATTTTCTATTCCATATTCCATTGCATTCCATAATCCATTCCATTCTACTCCGTTCCATTGCATTGCATATTCCATTGCATTCTGTATTGCATTTCATTCCACTCCAATCCATTCTATTCCAACCCATTCCATATTCCATTAAATTCCCTATTCCATTACATTCCCTATTTCATTCCTTTCCATTCCATTCCATTCCATTACGTATTCCTTTCCATCCATATTCCATTCCATTCAATTCCACTCCATTCCATCCATTCCATATTCTTTTCCATTCTATTCTGTTCCATTCCATTCAATTCCGTATGGCATTCCATTCCATTCCGTTCCATTCCATTCAAATCCATTCCTTTCCATTCCTTATTCCTTTCATATCCGTCTCATTCCATTCCATTCCATATTCCATTCCATTCCATATTCCATTCCATATCACCTTTCGTTCCATTCCATTCCATTTCATTCCATATTCCATTACATTCCATATTCCATTTCATTCCATTCCATTCAATTTCGTTCCATTCCATTCTGTTCCATATTCCATTTCATTCCTTTCCATTTCATTCCATATTCGATTCCATTCCATTCCATTCCATTCCATATTCCATTCCGTTCCATTCTCTTCCATTCCATTTCTTTCAACATTCCATTCCCTTCCATTCCATATTCTATGACATTCTATTCCATATTATGTTCCATTCCGTCCCGTTCAGTATTCCATTCCATTCCATAATCCATTCCATTCCATATTCCATTCAATTTCATATTCCATTCCATTCCTTTCCATGTTCCATTCCATTCCATTCTATTCCATATTCCATTCCAATCCATTACAATCTATATTATGTTCCATTCCATCTTCCATTCCACTCCATATTCCTTTTCATTCCATTCCATTCCCTTCCATTCCAATCCACTTAATTTCATATTTCGTTCCATTCCATTCTTTTCCATTCCATTCCATTACGTATTCCTTTCCATCCATATTCCATTCCATTCAATTCCACTCCATTCCATTCCATTCCATATTCTTTTCCATTCTATTCTGTTCCATTCCATTCAATTCCGTATGGCATTCCATTCCATATTCCGTTCCATTCCATTCAAATCCATTCCTTTCCATTCCTTATTCCTTCATATCCGTCTCATTCCATTCCATTCCATATCCATTCCATTCCATATTCCATTCCATATCACCTTTCGTTCCATTCCATTCCATTTCATTCCATATTCCATTACATTCCATATTCCATTCATTCCATTCCATTCAATTTCGTTCCATTCCATTCTGTTCCATATTCCATTTCATTCCTTTCCATTTCATTCCATATTCGATTCCATTCCATTCCATTCCATTCCATATTCCATTCCGTTCCATTCTCTTCCATTCCATTTCTTTCAACATTCCATTCCCTTCCATTCCATATTCTATGACATTCTATTCCATATTATGTTCCATTCCGTCCCGTTCAGTATTCCATTCCATTCCATAATCCATTCCATTCCATATTCCATTCAATTTCATATTCCATTCCATTCCTTTCCATGTTCCATTCCATTCCATTCTATTCCATATTCCATTCCAATCCATTACAATCTATATTATGTTCCATTCCATCTTCCATTCCACTCCATATTCCTTTTCATTCCATTCCATTCCCTTCCATTCCAATCCACTTAATTTCATATTTCGTTCCATTCCATTCTTTTCCATTCCATTCCTTTTTCCATTCCATTCCATAATCCACGCTTTCCACACCATTCTTTTCCCTTCCATTCCATTCCATTATGGAAAGGAATGAAATATCGAATTGAATTTAAATTTGTAAGGAATGGAATGGAATATGCAATGTAATGCAATGGAATGGAAATGAATGAGAAATGAAACGGTATGGAGTAGAATGGAATGGAATGAAATTCAGAATGGAAAGGTATGGAAAATGAAGGGAATGGAATATGCATTGTAATGGAATGGAATGGAATATTGAAAGCAATGGAATGGAATATGGAATGGAATGGAATATGATATAGAATGGAATATGGAATGGAATGGAATATGAAATGGAATGGAATATAAGATGGAATGGAGAGGAATGGAAATGGAATCGTATGGAATGGAATGGAAAGTGGAATGGAATATGGAATGGAATGGAAGAGAATGGAATGGAAAGGAATGGAATATGGAATGGAATGGAATACTAAACGGAATGGAATGCAATGAAATATAACGGAATGGAAGGAAATATGAAATGAAATGGAATGGAACAGAATGGAATGGAATGGAATATGCAATGAAATGGAATATGGAATGGAATGGAATATTGAAAGGAATGGAATGGATTAAGGAATTCATTGGAATGCAATTTAATGGAATGGAAATGAATGTGGAATGAAATGGTAAGGAGTAGAATCGAAAGAATGAAATTTAGAATCGAAAGGAATGGAATATGGAAGGGATGGGAATATGGAGAGGAATGGAATGGAATGGAATGGAATCTGATATGGAATGGAATATGGAATGGAATTGAATATGGAAAGGAAAGGAATACCAAATGGAATGGAATGGAATGAAATGCAATGGAATGGAACGAAATATGAAATGAAATGGAATGGAACATGATGGAATGGAATGGAATATGTATTGGAATGGAATATGGAATGGAATGGAATATTGAATGGAACGGAATATTTAAAGGAACGGAATGGAATATGGAATGGAATGGAATGCAATGGAATGGAAAAGAATTGTGAATTCAATTGTGTGGAGTAGAATGGAAGGGAATGGAATATGGAATCGAATGGTATGGAATATGGAATGGAATGGAATTTGGAATGCAATGGAATGTGGAATGAAATGGAATAGAATGGAACGGAATTGAAAATGGAATGGAATGGAATGGAATGGAATATGGACTGGAATGGAATGGAATGGAATGGTATGGAATGGAAGGGAATGGAATGGAATATCGAATGGAAGGGGCCTGAATAGGGATTGGAATGGAATACGGAATGGAAAGGAATATGGAATGAAGTGGAATATGGAATGGAATGGAATAGAATGGAATGGAATGGACTGTAACATGGAATGGAGTGGAATATGGAATTGAATGGAATGGAACGGAATGGAACGGAATGTAAAGGAACGAAATATGAAATGGAATGGAATGGAATGGAATGGAATGGAATATGGAATAGAATATGGAATGGAATGGAATATGGAATGGAATAGGAATGGAATAGAATATGGAATGGAATGGAATATGGAATGGATTGGAATGTGGAATGGAAGAGAATGGAATAAAATACAAGGGAATGGAATATGTAGTAGAATGGAATGGAATATGTAATGGAAAGGAAAGGAATGGAATGGAATATGCAATGGAATTTAATATGGGTGAAAATGAAATGGAAGGAAATTGACTGGAAAGGAATGGAATGGAATATGGAATGGAATGCAATATGGAAAGGAATTGAATGGAATATGTAATGGAATGGAATACCGAATGGAATGCAATGGAATATGAAATGGAATGGATTATGGAGTGGAATGGAATGGAACGGAATATAGAATGGAGTGGAATATGGAATGGAATGGATTATGAAATGGAGTGGAATGATATGGAATGGAATACGGAATGGAATGGAACGGAATGGAAAAGAAAGCAATGGAATATAGAATGAAATGGAATCTGACACGGAATGGAATGGAATGGAATAAAATGGGATGGAAGGGAACGTAATGGAATTGAATGAAATATGAAATGAAATGGAATAAGGAATGGAATGGAATATGGAATGGAAAGCATTGCAATGCAATGGAATATGGAATGGAATGGAACGGAATGGAATAGAATTGAAAATGAAATGGAATGAAATGGAATACGGAATGGTATGGAATTTGGAATGGAATGGAATGGAAGATGGATTGCAATGGAATAAGGAATGGAATGGAATGGAATACAGTATGTAATAGAATATCGAATGCAATGGGATGTGGAATGGAATGAAATATTGAATGGAATGGAATGGAATATGGAAAGGAATGGAATGGAACATGTAAAAAAATGAAATGGAATGGAATAT
This sequence comes from Trachypithecus francoisi, assembly GCF_009764315.1. Classification (NCBI taxonomy): domain Eukaryota; kingdom Metazoa; phylum Chordata; class Mammalia; order Primates; family Cercopithecidae; genus Trachypithecus; species Trachypithecus francoisi. Next base: position 53,424 of record NW_022680861.1, read on the forward strand.
GGAATGGAATATGCAATGGAAAAGAATGGAATGGAATGGAAAAGAATGGAACATGGAATGGAATTGAATATGGAATGGAATGGAAAATGGAATGGAATGGAACATAGAATGGATTAAAATGGAAAGGAACAGAATTGAATGGAATGGAATATGAGAGGGAATGAAATGGAACCGAATGGAGTATGGAATGGAATGGAATATGGAATGCAATAGAATATGGAATTGAAAGTAATGGAACGGAATGAAATGGAAGGGAAAGGACTATAAACACGGAATGGAATTAAATGGAATGGAATGGAATATGGAATGGACGGGAATGGAATATGGAATGGAATGGAACACGGAATGGAATGGAATGGAGTATGGAATGAACTGTAATGGCATATGGAATGAAAGGGAATATCGAACGGAATGGAATGGAGTGCAATGGAAAGGAGTGGAATGGAATGGAATATGGAACAGAATGGAAAGAGGAGGAATGGAATGGAATATGGAACGGAATGGAACGGAATAAAATGGAATATGGAATGGAAAGGAATATGGAACAGAGGGGAGTGGAATGGAATGGAATGGAATAGAATGGAACGGAACATTTAATGTAATAGAATGGAATGAAATCTGGAATGGAATGGAATATGGAATGGAATTGTATATGGAATGGAACGGAATGGAACGGAACGGAATTGAATGGAAAGAAATATGATATGGAATGGAATGGCACGGAATGGAAAGGAATGGAATGAAATGGAAAATGGAGTAGAATCCAATGGAATGGATTGGAAAATGGAATGGAATGGAATGGAATGGAACATAGAATGGAATGAAATGGAATATGAAATGGAATGGAATGGAATATGTAATAGAATGTAATATGAAATGGAACGGAATGGAACAGAATGGAACGAAATATGAAATAGAATCGAATGGAATGGAATCGAATGGAAAGGAATAAGGAATGGAATGAAATGTGGAATGGAATGGAATATGGAATATCATGAAATGGAATAGAATGGAATGCAATAAGGAAGGAAATGGAATAAGTAATGTATTGGAATGGAATGGAAAGGAATATGGAATGGAATGGAATGGAATGGAGTGAAATGAAATAAGGAATGGAATGGAATGGAAAGGAATATATTGGAATAGGGAAAGGAATGCAATATGGAATGGAAAGGAATATGGAATGGAATGGAATCGAATATGGAAGGGAATGGAATGAATATGGAATGTAATGGAATATGGAATGGAACGGAGGGACAGAATGGAACTGAACGGAATGGAACGAAACATGTAATGGAGTGGGGTCGAATGGAAGGGAATGGAATGGAATGGAATGGGATATGGAACGGAATGCAATGGAATATGCAATGGAAGGCAATGGAATACGGAAAGGAAGGGAATATGGAATGGGTTGGAGCACAATGGAATGGAATGGAATATGGAACGGAATGGAATGGAATGGAATGGACTATGAATGGAATGGAATATGGAATGGAATATAGAATGGAATGGAATATGGAATTAAATGGAATGGAATGGAATGGAACGTAATGAAATGGAAGGGAATATGAAATGGAATGAAATATGGAGTGGAATGGAATGGAATGGAATATGAAATGGTATGGAATATGGAATGTAATGGAACAGAATGGAAGGGAAAGTAATGGAAAGGAAAGGAATATGAAATTGAAAGTAAGGGAACGAAATGAAATGTAATGCAATGCCATATGGAATGGAATGGAATATGGAATGGAATGAAATGTAATATGGAATGGAATGGAAAGCAATGCGGAATGGAATGGAATAGAATGGAATGGAATGGACTATGGAATGGAATGGAGTCGACAGGAATGGAGTATGGAATGAAATGGAATGTGGAATGTAATGGAATAGAAAGGGGTATAAAATTAAATGAAATTTAATATGGAATGGAATGGAATGGATTGGAACATGAAATAAAATGGAATGGAATATGAAATGCAATGGAATATGGAATGGAATGGAATATGGAATGCAATGAAATTAAACGTAATTGAATTGAAAGGCGTGGAAATAAATATGGAATGGAATGGAATGTGCAATGGAAAGGAATATGGATTGGAATGGAATATGGAACGGAGTGGAATGAAACGGTTTGGAATGCAATGGAATGGAACATGGAATGCAATGGAACGGAATGGAACGGAAGGGAATATGTAATGTAATGGAATGGAATGGAATGGAATGGAATGGAATGGAAAACGGAATGGAATGGAATGGAATATAGAATGGAATGAAATATCAAATGGAATGGAATATGGAATGGAATGGAATGGAATATGGAATAGAATGGAATATGGAACGGTATATAATGGAATGGAATGGTATTTAATTGGAATGGAATATGGAATGAGTTGTAATGGAATGTAATGGAATGAAATTGAATGGAACATGGAACAGAATGGAAAGGAATGCAATGGAATGGAATATGGAATGCAATGTAATAGAATAGAACAGAATGGAATGAAATGGAATGGAATGGAATAGGGAATGGATGGGAATGGAATATGGAATGGAATGGAATATGGAATCGAATGGTATGGAATGTGGAATAGAATGGATTGGAATGAGAATGGAATTGAACGGAATGGAATGCAATCCATATGGAATGGAATGGAATATGGAATGTAATGTAATAGAATGGAACAGAATGGAATGAAATGGAAGGGAACATAATTGAATGGAATGCAAGGGAATATGGAATGCTATGGAATATGGAATGGAATGCAAGATGGAATGGAATGGAATGGAATGGAATCCAATGCACTGGAATATGGAATGGAATGAAATGGCATGGATTGGAATGGAATGTTGAATGGAATGAAATGTGATAAAGTGGAATTTAATGGAATATGGAATGGAATGGGATATGCAATGGAATGGAATGGAAGATGGAATTGAATGGAATATGGAATGAAATGGAATTGAATGGAATGGAATACGGAATGCAATGGAATATGAAATGGAATGGAATGGAATGGAATAGAGAATGGAATGGGATATGGAATGGAATTGTATATGGAATAAAATGGAATAAGGAATTGAATGGAATGGAATGGAACATGAAATGGAAAGGAATGGAATATGGAATGGACTGGAATATGGAATGGAATGGAATAAGGAATGGAATAGAATGGAATGGAATGGAATGGAAAGGAATGGAATGGAACAAGAATTGGAATGGAATTGAATAGAATACAGAATGGAATGGAATATGGAACAGAATGTAATGGAATGGAATGGAACAGAAAATGGAATGGAATGGAATGCAATGGTATGGAATGCAATATGTAATGGAATGCAATATGGACTGGAATGGAATATGGAATGGAAGAGAATGTGGATTGGAATGGAATGGAATGGAATGGAATATAAAATGGAATGGAATTAATGGATTATGGAAAAGAATGGAATGCAATATGGAATGAAATGGAATATGGAAGTGAACTGAATGGAATGGAATGGAATGGAATATAGAATGAAATGGAAAATGAAATGGGTTGGAATGGAATGGAATATGAATCGGAATGGAAGGAAATGAAATGGAATTAAATGGAATATGTAGTGGAATATGGAATGGAAAGGAATGGAATGGAAAATCGAATGGAATGGAATAAGGATTGGAATGGAATAGAATGGAATGCAATATGGAATGAAATACAATGGGATGTAAGATGAAATGGAATGCAATATTCAACGGATTGGAATGGAATGAAATGGAATGGAATATGGAATGGAATAGAATGGAATATGGAATGGTAGCGAATATTGATTGTGATGAAATGGTATTTAATGGAATGGTATGGAATGCACTATGGAAACGGAATGCAATGGAATGAATCGGAATGGAATGGAATATAGAATAAAACATGCAATGGAATGGAATAGAATTGAATGGAATGAAATGGAATCTGGAATGGATTTCAATACGGAACGGTATGGAATCGAATGTAATGGAATGTAATGGAATATGGAATGGAATAGAATGGAATGGAATATGGAAGGGAAGGCAATATGGAACGGAATTTAATGGAACGCAATGCAAGGGACTGAAATATGGAATGGAATAGACTGGAATGGAATGGATTATGGAAAGGAATGAAATGAAATAGAAAGGAATGTAATATGGAATGAATGGAATGGAATAGAATGGACTGGAATGGAATGGAATATGGAATGGAATGGAATATGGAATGGAACAGAATGCAATGGAATGGAATAGAATGGAAGGAATGAAATGGAATATGGAATGGAATGGAGTATCGAATGGAATGGACTATTTAATAGAATGGAATGGAAAGAAATGGAATGCAATGAAATATGGAATGGATGGAATGTAAAATGGAATGCAATGAAATATGGAAGGATGGAATGTAAAATGGAATGGAGTGGAATGGAATATGGAATGGAATCTAACATGTAATGGACCGGAATATGGAATGGAATGGAATGCAAAGGAATGGATTGCAATATGGAATGGAATGGAATATGGAATGGAATATAGAATGAAATGGAATATGGAATGGAATGAAATGGAATGGAACGGAACGAAATGGAACGGAATATGAATTGGAATGGAAGGGAATGGAATGGAATGTAATGCAATGGAATATGGAAGGAGATGGAAAATGGAATGGAATAGAATGGAATGGAATGAAATGCAATATGGCACGGAATGGAATATGGAATGGAATGGAATGGAATACGGAATATGGAATGGAATAGAATATGGAATTGAATGGAATGGAATGGAATGAAACAGAATGTAAAGGAACGGAATATGAAATGGAATGGAATGGAAGACAAGGGGATGGAATGGAATGGAATGTGGAATGGAATGGAATATGGAATGGAATATGGAAAGGAATATGGAATGGAATGCAATATGGAATGGAATGCATTATGAATGGAATGGAAGGGAATGGAATGGAATGTGGAATAGAAGAGAATGGAATAGAATAAAAGGGAAAGGAATATGTATTGGAATGGAATGCAATATATAATGGAAAGGAAAGGAATGAATGGAATATGCTTTGGAATTTACTATGGGACAGAATGAAATGGAAGGAAATGGAATGGAATGGAATATGGAATGGAATGCAATATGGAATGGAATGAAATAGAATATGTAATGTAATGGCATACCGAATGGAATGGAATATGAAATGGAATGGAATATGGAATGGAATGGAATATAGAATGGAGTGGATTATGGAATGGAATGGAATATAGAATGCAGTGGAATGATATGGAATGGAATAGTGAATGGAATGGAATGGAATCTGGCACAGAATGGAATGGAATGGAATAAAATGGAATAGAAGGGAACAGAATGGAATGGAATGAAATATGGAATGAAATGGAATAAGGAATGGAATGGAATAAGGAATGGAATGCAATGGAATATGGAATGGAATGGAACAGAATGGAATGGAATATGAAATGTAATGAAATGGAATAGGGAATGCAATGGAATATGGAATGGAATGGAATATGGTATGGAATAGAATATGGAATGCGGAAAGGAATGGAATGGAATGATATAGAATGGAATATGGAATGGAATAGAATGGAGTATGGAATGGAAAGGAATATGGATTGGGATACAATGGAATTAATGGAATGGAATACAATATGGAACAGAATGGAATGGAATGAAATGGAATGGAATGGAATATAGAATGGAATATGCCCTGGATGGAAGAAAATGGAATAGAATTGAATGGAATGGAATGGAATATGGAATGGAATTGATTACGGAACTGAATGGAACGGAATGGAATATGGAATGGAATAGAGTGGAGTGGAATATGGAATGGAAGGTAATATGGAAAGGAATGGAATGGAACGGAATGGAAGGGACTGAACTATGTAATGGAATGGAATGGAATACGGAATGGAATAGAATGAAATGGAAAGAAATGTAATATGGAATGAATGGAAAGGAATATAATGGAATGGAATGGAATTGAATATGGAATGGAAGGGAACACAAGGGAATGGAATGGAACGGAATGGAATGAAATGGAATATGGAATGGAATGGAGTATCGAATGGAATGGAATATGGAATGGAATGGAATGAAAAGAAATGGAATGCAATGAAATATTAAATGGAATGAAATGAAATATGGAATGGAATGGAATGGAATATGGAATAGAATCTAATAAAGAATGGAATGGAATATGTAATGGAATGGAACGAAATGGAATGGAATGGAATGGAATATGTAATGGAATAGAATAAAATGGAAAGGAATGTAATATGGAATGAATGGAATGGAATATAATGGAATGGAATGGAATTGAATATGGAATGGAACGGAACACAAGGGAATGGAGTGGAATGGAATGGAATGGAATGGAATGAAATGGAATATGGAATGGAATGGAGTATTGAATGGAATGGAATACGGAATGGAATGGAATGAAAATAAATGGAATGGAATGAAATGAAATATGGAATGGAATGGAATCTAATAAAGAATGGAATGGAATATGTAATGGAATGGAAAGGAATGGAATGGAATGGAATATGGAAAGGAATGAAATGGAATGGAATGGGTTGCAATATGGAACGAAATGGAATATGGAATGGAATATAGAATGAAATGGAATATGGAATGGAATAAATGGAACGGAATGGAAAGAAATTGAATGGAAAATGAAATGGAGGGAAAGGGAACGGAATGTAATGCAATGCAATAGAATATGGAATGTGATGAAAAACGGAATGGAATAGAATGGGATGGAATGAAATGGAATATGGAATGGAATGGAATGGAATCTGTAATATGGAATAGAATGGAATATGGAATGGAATGGAATGGAATATGGAACGGAATAGACTATGGAAAGGAATGGAATAGACTATGTAATGGAATGGAATGGAATGGAAGGGAATATGGAATGGAATGGAATGGAATTGAATATGGAATGGAATGGAATGAAACGGAATGAAATGGAATGTAATATGGAATGGAATTGAATGGAATAGGGCATGGAATGGAATGAAAAGGAGCAAAACGTAACGTAATGAAATGGAATGAAATATGAAATGGAATGGAAGGGAATGGAATGGAATGGAATATGAAATAGAATGTAATGGAATATGGTATGTATTGGAATATGGAATGGAATGGAATATGGAATGGAATAGAACAGAAAGAAATGGAAGTGGACGGAATGGAATTGAACAAGGAATGGAATGCAATGGAATGGAATATGGAATAGAATGGAATGGAATGGAATTGAGCGGAATGGAATAGGAAATGGAATGGAATATGGAATGGAATGGAGCGGAACAGATTATGGCATGGAATGGAATAGAACGGATTGGAATGAAATGGAGTGGAATATGGAATGGAATGGAATGGAACGCAATGGAATATGGAAGGGAATGGAATATGGAATTGAATGGAATATGGTATGGAATGGAATTGAATGGAATATGACATACAATGGAATGGAATATGGAATGGAATGGAATGGAATATGACATACAATGGAAAGGAATATGGAATGGAATGGAATGGAAAGGAATGAAATATGGAATGGAATTTAATGGAATGGTATACTGAATGGAATGGAAAATAGAATGAAATGGAATATGGAAAGGAATGGAATGGAATATGGAGTGGAATGTAAAGGGATGTGGAATGGAATGGAATATGGAATGGGATGAAATGGAATGGAATGATATTTAATTGGAATGGAATATGGAATGGGTTGTAATGGAATGGAATAGAATGAAATAGAATGGAAAGTGGAACAAAATGGAATGGAATATGGAGTGGAATGCAATAGAATGCAACACAATGGAATGACATGGAATGGAATGGAATATGGACTGGATTGGAATGGAATCTGGAATGGAATGGAATATGGAACAGAATGGAATGGAATGGAATATGGAATGGAATGGAATGGAATGGAATATTGAATGAAATGGAATATGGAATCAAATGGAATATGGAATGGAATGGAATATGGAATGGAATGGAATGGAATATGGAATGGAATAGAATGGAATGGAATTGAATGGAAAATGAAATAGAATGTAATGGAATATGGTATGGATTGGAAAATGGAATGGTATGGAATATGGAATGGAACAGAACGGAAAGGAATGGAATTGGACGGAATATAATTGAACAGGGAATGAATTGGAATGGAGTAGAATATGGTATAGAATGGAATGGAATGGAATGGAACGGAATGGAATACAAAATGGAATGTAATATTGAATGGAATGGAATAGAATGGAATGGAACGGAATGGAATGGAGCAGAAAGAATTATGGCATGGAAAGGAATGGAATGGAAGGGATTGGATTGGAATATGGAATGGAATGGAATATAGAACGGAATGGAATATGGAATGGCAAGGAATATGGAATGGAATTGAATAGAATGGAAAGTAATGCAATGGAGCAGAACGGATTATGGCATGCAATGGAATGGAAGAGAACGGAATGCAATGGAATCGAATGGTTTATAATATGGAATGAAATGGAATATGAAACGGAATGGAATATGGAATGGAAAGGAATATGGAATCAAATGGAATGGATTGGAATGGAATATAAAATGAAATGGAATGGAATAAGGAAAAGAACGGAATGGAATATCAGATGGAATGCAATATGGAATGGAATGGAATGGAATGTGGAACATAATGGAATGGAATATGGAATGGAATGGAATATGGAATGAGATGGAATGGAGCGAAATGGAATGGAATATGAAACGGAATGGAATGGATTGAAATGGAATGGTATGGAATAGGTAATGGAATAAGGAATGGAATGGAATGGAAGGGAATAGAATGGAATGGAATATTGAATAAAAGAGACTATGGAACGCAATGGAATGGAATGAAATATGGGATGGAATGGCATGGAATGCAATATTGAATGGAATGCAATATGGAATGGAATTGAATGGAATGGAGTGAAATGGAAAGGAATAGAATATGGAATGGAATAGAAAGGAATATGGAATGGAATCGAATATGGATTTGGATGGAAGGGAACAGAATGGAATGAAATGCAATATGAAACGGTATGCAATGGAATGAAACGGAATGGAATAAAATGTGGAATGGAATATGCAATGGAATGGAATGGTATATAAAATGGAAAGTAATGTAATGGAATCGAATGAAATATGGAAAGGTATGGAATGGAATATGGAATGGAATGCAATATGGAATGGAATGGAATGGAATGAATGGAATATGGATTGGAATAGAATGGAGTGGAATGCAATGGGATGGAATGGAATGGAATAAGGAATGGAATGGAATGGAATATGGAATGGAATAGAATGGAATGGAAAGGAATATGGAACGGAATGGAATGTGAAATGGAATGAATTGGAACGAAATTCAATGGAATGGAGTGGAATGGAATATGGAATTTAATGGAATATTGAATGGAATGGAATGGAATATGGAATGGAATGGAATACGGAATTGAATGGAATATGAAATGGAATATGCAATAGAACGGAATGGCATATGGAATGGAATGGAATATGCAATGGAGTGGAATATGGAATGTAATGGAATGGAATATGAAATGGAATGGAAAGGAATATGGGATGGATTGTTATATGGAATTGAATGGACGGGAATGGGATGGAATATAGAATGAAAAGGAATGGAATGGAATGGAATATGTAATTGAATGGAATGGTTTATGGAATGGAATGGAATATGGAATGCAATGGAATATGGAATGGAATGGAATATTGGGTGGAATGGAATGAAATGGGAATGTAATGGAAATGGAATGGAAGGGAATGTTATATGGAATGGAAAGGAATAGAGTGGAATATTGTATGGAATATAGAATGGAATGCAATGCAAGGCAAGAGATTGTAATGGAGTATAGAATTGAATGGAATACAATGGAAAATAGAATGAAATTGAATATGGAATGGAGTGGAATATGGAATGGAACATGGAATTGAATCGACTATGGAATGCAATGCAATGCAATGTAATATGGACTGGAAAGGAATGGAATGGAGTATGGGATAAAAAGGAATATGGAATGGAATATTGAACGAAATGTAATACGAATTGGAATGGAATGGAACGCTATGGAATGGAGTAGAATGGAGAGGAATATGGAATGGAATGGCATATGGAATGCAATGGAATACAAAACGGAATGAAATGGAATATGGAATAAATGTAATGGAATATGGAATGAAAGGGAATATGGAACGGAATGGAATGGAATGCAATGAAATGGAAAGCAATGGTATGGATTATGGAACGGAATGGAACGGAATGAAATGGAATATGGATTGGAATGGAATATGGAACCGAAGGGAGTGGAATGGAATGGAATGGAATATGGAATGGAAAAGAATGGAACGGAATATTTAATGCAATAGAATGGAATGGAATGGAGAATGGAATTGTGTATAGAATGGAACGGAATGGACCGGATCGGAATTGAATGGAACAAAACATGATATGGAATGGAATGGAACGGAATGAAGTGAAATGGAGTGAAATAGAACATGGAATGGAATGGAATGGAATGAAATATGGAATGGAATGGAATGGAATATGGAATGGATTGGAATGGAATGGAATGGATGGAATATGGAATGGAATGGAATGGAATAGAATACGGAAGGAAATGGAATGGAATATGGAATGGAATGGCATGGAATGGATTGGAATATTAAAAGGAATAGAATATGGAATGGAATGGAATGAAATGGAATGGAATATAGAATGGAATTGAATGGAATGAAATGGAATATGGAATGGAATGTGGAATGATATGCAATGTAATGAAATCGAATCAAACAGAATGGAATACGGAATGGAATGGAGGATGAGATGGAATGGAATTTGGAATGGAATGGAATGGAGTGAAAGATGGAATTGAATGAAATGGAATATGGAATGGAATGAGATACGGAATGGAATGGAGAATGGAATGGAATATAATGGAATATGGAATGGAATGGAATGGAATGGAATATGAAATGGAATGAAATATGGAATGGAATGGAATATGTAATGGAAGAGAATGGAATGGAATTGAATGGAATGGAATGGAGTGTGGAATTGACTATAATGGCATATGGTATGGAAAGAAATATGAAATGGAATGGAATATGGAAAGGAATAGATTGGAATGGAAATCAATTTAATGGAACATGGAATGGAATGAAATGGAATGGAATATAGAATGGAATGGAATAGAAAAGAATGGAATGCTATGGAATATAGTATGAAATGGAATATGGAATGGAATGAAACGTAGCTTAAGTAATGGAACGGGAAAAATATGAAATGGAATGCAATGGAAAACAATGGAATGGAATGAAATGGAAAGGAATATGGAATGGAATGGAATATTGAGTGGAATGGAATGGAAGATGAAATGCCATGGAATCGAATGGAATGATATGGAATGCAATGGAAAATGGAATGGAATGGAATTTGGAAGGGAATGGGATGGAATGGAATATGGAATGGAATGAAACATGGTTTGGAATGGAATCAAATGTAATATGGAATAGAATGGAATGTAGAATGGAATGGAATGGAATGGTTATGGAATGGAATGGAATGAAAAGGAATATGGAATGGAATCGAATATGGAACGGAATGAAATGGAATGGAATGTAATATGGAATATGGAATGGAATGAAGTGGAATGGAATTTAATATGGAATGGAATGGATTTAATAAGAATGGAGTGGAATGGCATGGAATGGATTGAAATATGGAATGCATAGAATGGATGGAATATGGAATGGAATGGAACGGAATATGGAATGGAATGCAATGGAATAGAATATGCAATGGAATATAATGGAATGGAATAGAATGGAATATGAAATAGAATGTAATGGAATATGGTATGGATTGGTATATGGAATGGAATGGAATATGGAAAGGAATAGAACGGAAAGGAATGGAACTGGAACGAATGGAAATGAGCAAGGAATGGAATGGAATGGAATATGAAATAGAATGGAGTGGAATGGAATGGAACGGAATGGAATATGGAATGGAATGCAATACGGAATTCAATGGAATGGAATGAAACAGAAAGGAATGGAGCGCAACGCATTATGGCATGGCATGGAATGGAATGGAATGGAATGGAGTGGCATATAGAATGGAATGGAATATGGAACGGAATGGAATATGGATTGGGAAAGAATATGGAATGGAATGGAGTGGAATGGAAGGGATTGGAATGGAATATAAAATGGTATTGATTGGAATGGAATGGAATATGGAAAAGAATGGAATAAAATATCGAATGGAATGTAATATGGAATGGAATGGAATATGGAATCGAATGATATATGGAATGGGATGGAAAGGAATGGAATGGATTGGAATATGAAACAGAATGGAATGGATTGAAATGCCCGGAATGGAATATGTAATAGAATAAGGAATGGAATGAAATGGAATGGACTATCTAGGAAAATGGAAAGAAATGGAATATTGAATGGAATGGAATGGAATATGGAATGGAATTTAATATGGAACGGAATGCAATGGAACGAAATTGAATGGAATGGAATTGAATTGAATATGGAATGTAATGCAGTATCGAATGGAATGGAATATGTAACGGAATGGAATACCAAATTGAATGGAATATGAAATGTAACAGAATGCAGAATGGAATGGAATATAGACAAGTATTAGAATATGGAATGGAATGTAATGGAATATAGAATGAAATGGAATGGCTTTGAAAGGAATATGGAATAGAATGGAATGGAATATCAATGGAATGGAATGGAATTTGGAATGGAATGGAATTTGGAATGGAATGGAATGGAATATGGAACGGAATGGAATGGAATGGAATGGAATATTGACTGGAATGTGAAGTGGAATGGAATAGATTTTCAATGGAATGGTGAATGGAGTGAATATTGATGGAATGGAATGGCGTGAAATGGAATGGAATATGGAATAGAATTGAATGGAAGGAATGGAATATCGAATGGAAGGAATATGGAAAGGGATGGAAGGAATGGGATGGAGAGAATGGAATGGAATTGAATATGGAGTGGAATATGGAATAGAATGAAATGGAATGAAAGATAATGGAATGGAATAAAATGGAATATGGAATGGAATGGAATATGGAATGAAATGGAAAGGAAAGAAAGGAACGGAATGGAAGGGAACGGAATGGAATGGAGCGGAATATGAGACGGAATGAAGAAGAATGCAATGGAATCTTATATGGAATGGAATGGAATACGAAATGGATTGGAATGGAATGGAATTGATAGAATATGGAATGGAATGGAATGGAATGGAATGTGGAATGGAATGGAAGGAAATGGAATGGAGTATGGAATGGAATGGCATGGAATGGATTGGAATATTAAAAGGAATGGAATATGGAATGGAATGGAATGAAATGGAATGGAATGGAATGAAATGAAATGGACTATGGAATGGACTATAATGGAATATGGAATGAAATGGAATGGAATGGAATATGGAATCAAATGGAATATGGAACGGAATGGAATGGAATGGAATATGAAAAGGAATAGATTGGAATGGAAATCAATTTAATGGAACATGGAATGGAATGAAATGGAATGGAATGGAATGGAATATAGAATGGAGTGGAATAGAATAGAATGGAATGGAATGGAATATGGTATGAAATGGAATATGGAATGGAATGAAACGTAGCTGAAAGGAATGGAACGGAAAAAATATGAAATGGAATGCAAAGGAAAGCAACGGAATGGAATGGAATGGAAAGGAATACGGAATGGAATGGAATATTGAGTGGAATGGAATGGAAAATGAAATGCCATGGAATCGAACGGAATGGAATGGAATACAACAGAAAATGGAATGGAATGGAATTTGGAAGGGAATGGAATGGAATGAAACATGGTTTGAAATGGAATCAAATGAAATATGGAATAGAATGGAATGTAGAATGGAATGGAATATGGAATGGAATGGAATGGTATATGGAATGGAATGGAATGAAAAGGAATATGGAATGGAATGCAATGGAATGGAGGCAATGGATTATGGAATGGAATGGAATAAATACGGAATGGAATGGAATAAAATATGCAATGGAATGGAATGGAATTGAATATGGAATGGAATGGAATGGATTATGGAATGGAAAGGGCTATGGAATGGAATGGCATACGGAACGCAATTGAATGGAATGGAATATAAAATTGAATGGAATATGGAATGGAATATACAATGGAATAGAATAGAACAGAATGAAAAGGGACGGAGCGGAAGCTAACATAATATGAAATCGAATGGAAGGGAACGAAATGGAGTGTAATGCAAAGGAATATGGAATGAAATGGAATATGGAAAGGAAAGGAATATGGAATGGAAAGGGATGGAATGAAATATAGAATGGAATGGAATGGAGGATAAAATGGAATGGAAGGGAATGGAATTTGTAATGGAAAGCAACATGGAAAGGAATGAAATGGAACGAAATGGAATTAATTGGAATGGAATGGAATATTCAAAGGAATGCAATACGGAATGGAAAAATGGAATATGAAATGGAATGGAATACGGAATAGAATGGAACATTAAATGAAATGGAATATGAAGTGGAATGGGATGGAATGGAATGGAATGCAATGGGATATGGAATGGAATGGAAGAGAATATGGAATGGAGTGGAATATGGAATGGAATGGAATTCAATGGAATGTAATATGGAATGAAATGAAATGGAATATGGAATGGAATGGAATGGAATATGGAATGGAATGCAATATGGAACGAAATGGAATGGAATGGAATGGAAAGGAATGGAATGGAACATGGAATGGACTGAAAACGAATGGAATGATATAGAATATGAAATGGAATGGAATATCAAAGGAATATAGAAGGGAATGGAATATGGATTGCAATGAAACGGAAAGGAACGCTACGTAATGGAATGGAGTGGAAAATGAAATGGTATGGAAAGGAACGGAATGGAATGAAATAAAATGGAATACGGAATGGAATGGAATATGTAATGTAATGGAATGGAATATGGAACGGAATGGAATTGAATATGGAAGGAAATGGAATGGAATGGAAAGAAATGGAATATGGAATGGAATTGAATGGAATGGAATATGGAATAAGGAATGGAATGGAATGGGATAGGGAATGGAATGGAAGGGAATATGGACTGGAATGGAATATGCAAAGGAATGGAATGGAATGGAATGGAATGGAATATGATATGAAATTGAATATGGAATGGAAACGAATATGAAATGGCATGGAATATAGAATGCAGTGGAATGGAATAGAATGGAACGTAGTGAACTGTAATATGGAATGTATTGGAATGGAATGGAAAGGCAAAAAATGGAATGGAATATGAAATGAAATGGAATGGAAAGGAATGGAATGCAATGGAATGGAAAATAGAATGGAATGGAATATGGAATACAATGGAATATGGAATGGAATGGAATATGGAATGGAATGCAATGGAATGGAATGGAAGGGAATGGAAAGGAAAGGAAAGAAATGGAATGTCAAATAGAATGGAATACAGAATGGAATGGAATCCTGAATGGAATGGAATGGAATATTGAATGCATTGGAATATGAAATCGAATATGGAATGGAATTGAATATACAAAGGAATGGAATATGGAATGGAATGGAATTTAATATAGATTTTAATGGAATAAGTAATGGAATGGAATGAAATAGAATTGAATATGGAATGGAATAGAATGGATGGAATGGAATGGAATTGAACACAATGAAATATGGAAGGGAATGGAAAGGAATGGAATATAGAATGGAATGGTATAGGAATGCAATGGAACGGAATGGAACGGAATATAGAATAGAAAGGAATGTAACGGAACAGAATGGAATATGGAATGGAATGGAATATAGTATGAAATGAAATATGGAATGGAACGTAATAGAATAGGGAAGGTAATGTCATGGAAAATGGAATGGAATTTAATGGAAGGGTATATGAATGGACTATGGAAAGTAATGGAATGGAATGGAATAGAATGGAATGAAAAGGAAGGAAAAGGAATGGAATGGAACGGAATATGAAATGGAATGGAATGGACGGAATGGAATGGAAAATGGAATGGAATGGAATATGGAATGGAGTGGAATATGAAGTGCAATGGAATGGCAAGGAATATGGAATTGAATGGCATATGGAATAGAATGCTATGGAATGGAATATGGAATGGAATGGAATATGGAATGGAATGGAAGGGAATACAGAAAGGAATGGAATATGAAATGCAATGGAATGAACAGAATGAAATGGAATGGAAAGGAATATGGAATGGAATGGAACATCGAATGCAATCGCATAAAAATTGAATGCAATATGTAATGGAATGGAACGGAGTGGAACAGAAAGGAACGGAATATGGAATGGAATGGAATGGAGCAAAACGAAATGCAATATGGAATGGAATGGAATATGGTATGGAACGAATGTGGATTAGAATGGAACATCGGATGGAATGGAAAGGAATATGGAATGGAATGAAATGGAATATGCAATGGAATATGGTGTGAAATGGAAAATGGAATGGAAAGAAATAGGGAATGGAATGGAATATGGTATGAAATGGAATATAGAATGGAATAGAATATGGAATGGAATGGACTATGAAATGGAATAGAATGGAATATCAATGGAAAAGAAAATAATATGGAATGGAATGGAAAGGATTGGAATGGAATATGGAGTCACCTATGGAATGGAATAGAATAGAACTGAATAGAATGTAATGGACTGGAAAGGTATATAGAATGGAATGGAAAATGGAATGGAATGGAACAAAAGGGCAAAGAATGCAATGAAATTTGAAAGAGTATGGAATGGATTGGAATGCAATGGAAAATTAAATGGAATGGAATATGGAATGGAATGAAATATGGAATGGAATGGAGTGGACTGCAATATGGAATAGAACGAATGGTATATGGAATGGATTATGGAATGGAATGAAATGAAATGGAATGGAATAGAATGGAATGCAGTGGAAAGCAATATGGAACCGAATAGAATGTGGAATGGATCAGAATGGAAAAGAATGGAACAGAATAAGAAATGGAATGGAATATGGAATGGAGTGGAATATTCAATGCAATGTAATGAAAAGGAATATGGAATTGAAAGGAATATCGAATGGAATGTGATTGAATGGAATATGGAATGGAATGGAATGGAATGGAATATGGAATGGTATGTAATACGGAATGGAATGGAATTGAATATGGAGCATAAGAGAATATGAAATGGAATGGAATGGAAAGGAATGAAAAGAACATGGAATGGAATGGAATAAGGAATGCAATGGAATATGGAATGTAACGGAATATGGATTGGAAAGGAAGGGAACGGAACGGAATGGAATATGGAATGGAATGGAATGGAACGGAATGTAATGGAATATGGAAAGGAATGGAATATGGTATGGGATGCAGTACGGAGTGGAATGAAATATGGAATGGAATGGAATATGGAATGGATAGGAATGTATTGGAATATGGAATATGGACTGGAATATGGAATGGAATGGATTGGAATGGAATGAAATAGAAGGGAATGGACTGGAAAGTAATATGGAAGGGAAAGAGATATGCAATGGAAGGAAATATGTAATGGAATGGAATGGAAAGCAACGGAAAGGAGTGGAACTGAATATGAAATGGAAGGGAATGGAATATGGAATGGAATGCAATGGAAAGGAATTGAATATGGAATGGAGTTTAATTGAATATGGAATGATGGAATGGAAAGGAATGGAATGGAATGGAATATGGAATGGAATGGAATATGGAATGGAGTGGAGTATGGAATGGAATGGAATGCAATACGGAATGGAATGGAATGGAATATGAAATGTAATGGAAAGAAATATGGAATGGATTGGAATATGGAATGGAATGGACTGGAATGGGAAGGAATATGGAATGAAATGGAATGCAATGGAATGGAATATGTAATTGAAAGGATTGGTATATGGAATATGGAATGAAATGGAATATGTAATGGAATGGAATACTGGGTGGAATGGAATGAAATATGGAATGCAACGGAATATGGAATGGAATGGAATGGAATATGGAACGGAATGGAATGGAGTGGAATATGGAATGGAATATAGAATGGAATGGAATGCAATGCAAGAGAATGTGATGGAATATAGAATGGAATGGAATGCAACGGAAAATGGAATGAAATTGAATATGGAATGTAGTGGAATACGGAAAGAAATGGAATGCAATGGAATGGAATCTGGAATTGAACGGAATATGGAATGCAGTGCAATGGAATATAATCTGGAACGGAAAGGAATGGAATGGTGTATGGAATACAAAGGAATATGGAATGGAATGGAATGGAATATCAAACGAAACGGAATACAAATTGGAATGGAATTGAACGCGATGGAATGGAGTGAAATGGAGAGGAATATGTAATGGAATGGAATACGGACTGCAATGGAAAATGGAATGGAAAGAAATATGGAATGGAATTGAAAGGAACGGAACGGAATGGAATAGAAAATGGAATGGAATGGAACGGAATGGAATGGAATATGGAACGGAATGGAATGGAATATGGAACGGAATGGAATAGAGTATGGAATGGAATATGGAGTGGAATGGAATATGGAATGGAATGGAATATGGAATGGAATGGAATGGAATGGAATGGAATGGAATATGAAATGGAATGGCATGGCATGAAATATTGAATGGAATAGGGCATGGAATTGAGTGGAATGGAATAAGGAATGGAATGGAACGGAATATGGAATGGAAAGGAATATGGTATGAAATGGAAAATGGAATAGAATGGAATATGGAATAGAATGGAATATAGAATGAAATGGAATATGGAATGAAATGGAATACGCAATGGAAATGAATGTGGAATGGAATGTAATGGAATATGGAATGGAATGGAGAAAAATATGGAATGAAACGGAATGGAATGGAATACAGAATCAAATATGGAATGGAATGGAATGGAATGAAATAGAATGGAATAGACAGGAAAGGAATATGGAAGGGAAAGGACTATGGAAAGCAATGTTATATGGAATGGAATGGAAGGGAAGGGAAAGGAAAGAATGGAACGTAATATGAAATGGCATGGGATGGAATCTGGAATGGAAAAGAATGGAATGGAATGGAACAGAAAATGGAATGGAATGGAATTTGCAATTGAATGGAATATGGAATGGTATGGAATGGAATGAAATGTGGAATGCAATGGAAAATGGAATGGAATGGAATGGAAAATGGAAACGAATGGAATATGAAATGCAGTGGAATATGGAATGGAATGCAATACGGAATATGGAACGCAATTGAATGGAATGGAATGGAATATGAAATGGAAAACACTGGAATGGAATGGAATGGAATGGAATGGAACGAATGGAATGCAATGGAATGGAATATGGAATGGAATGCAATGCAATGCAATGGAATATGGAAAGGAATGCAATGGAATGCTATATGAAATGCAAGGGAATGGAATAGAATATGGCATGGAATGGATTGTAATATGGAATGCAATGTAATATTGCATGGAAACGGTATGGAATGGAATGAAATATGGAAAGGAAAAGAATGGAATATGGAATGAAGTGGAGTATGGATTGGAATGGAAAGGAATATGGAATGGAATGGAATAAGGAATACAATGGAATAAGAAATGGAATGGAATATGGAATGGAATGGAACCCAACAAAACGGAAAGCAATATGGAATGGAATGGAATGAAACAGAATGAAAGGGAATATGGAATGGAATGGAATATGGAATGGAATGGAATATAAAATGGAATGGAATATGGAATATGGAATGGAATGAGGTGGAATGCAATTTAACATGGAATGGAATGGAATTTAATGAGAATGGAGTGGAATGGCATGGAATGGATTGGAATATGGAATGGAATAGAATGCAATTGAATATGGAATTGAATGGAATATGGAATGGAAAGGAATGGAACATGCAATGGAATAGAATGGAATGGAATGGAATATGAAAGAGAATGTAATGGAATATGGTATGGATTGTAATATGGAATGTAATGGAATATGAAATGGTATAGAACGGAAAGGAATGGAATTGGAAGAAAAGGAATGAAAAGGAATGGAATGGAATGGAATGTGGAATAAAATAGAAAGGAATGGAATGGAATGGAACAGAGTGGAATACAGAATGGAATGGAACATGGAGTTGAATGGAATGGAATGGAACGGAATGGAATGGAGTGGAACGGATTATGGCATGGAATGGAATGGAATGGAGTGGAATGGAATGAAGTGGAATACGGAATGGAATGGAATGCAATGGAATATGGAATGCAGTGGAATATGGAAAGGAAAGGAATATGGTATGGAATGGAATTGAATGTTATATGGAAGACAATGGAATGGAATATGGAATGGAATGGAATTGAATGGAATATGGAATGGAATGGAATGGAATATGGAATAGAATGGAATGGAATGGAATACAGCTTGGAATGGAATATGGAGTTCAATTGAATGGAATGGAACGGAATGGAATGAAGTGGAACGGATTACGGCATGGAATGGAACGAAGTGGAATACGGAATGGAATGGAATGCAATGGAATATGGAATGGAATGGGGAATGGAATGGAATATGGTATGGAATGGAATTGAATGTTATATGGAAGGCAATGCAATTGAATATGGAATGGAATGGAATGGAATATGGAATATGGAATGCAATGGAATGGAATATAAAATGGAATGGAATATGGAATGAAACGAAATATTCAATAGAATGGAGTATGGAATGGAATAAAATGGAGTGAAATGTAACGGAATGGAACGAAATATGAAACGAAATGGAATGGAACAGAATGGAATGGAATGGAATATGGAATGGAATGGAATATGGAATGGATTGGAATATGGAATGGAATGAAATGAAATCGGATGAAATATGGAAACGAAAGGCATGAAACGCAATGGAATGGAATGGAATAGAATGGAATGCAATGGAATATGGAAACGAATGGAATTGATTATGGAATGTAACGAAATGGAATATGGAATGGAATGGATTGGAAAATGGAATGGAGTGGAATGGAATAAGGAATGGAATGGAATAGGGAATTGAATGAAAATTCGAAAGGAATGGAATGGAATATGCAATGTAATGGAATGGAATGGAAATGAATGTGGAATTAAATGGTATGGAGTAGAATGGGATGGAATGAAATTCAGAATGGAAAGGTATAGAATATGAAGGGAATGGAATATGCAATGTAATGTAATGGAATGGAATATTGAAAGCAATGGAATGGAATACGAAATGGAATGGAATATAATATGGAATGTAATGGAATATGGAATGGAATGGAACATGGAAAGGAATGAATGGAATGGAATAGAATGGAAGAGAATGGAATGGAATGGAATGGAATATAGAATGGAATGGAATGGAATGGAATATGGAATGGAATTGAATATGGAATGTAATGGAATACAAAATGGAATGGAATGGAATGAAATGCAAAGGAATGGAACGAAATATGAAATGAAATGGAATGGAACAGAATGGAATGCAATGGAATATGCAATGGAATGGAATATGGAATGGAATGGAATATTGAAAGGAATGGAATAGAATGGAATGCAATGGAATGGAAATGAATTGTGAATGTAATTGTGTGGAGTAGAATGGAATGGAATGGAATACGGAATGGAATGCTATGGAATATGGAATGGATGGAATGGAAAATGGAATGGAGTGGAATGGAATATGGAATGGAATGGAATATGGAATTGAATGGAAATTTGAAAGGAATGGAATGGAATATGCAATGTAATGGAATGGAATGGAAATGAATGTGGAATGAAATGGTATGGAGTAGAATGGAATGGAATGAAATTCAGAATGGAAAGGTATGGAATATGAAGGGAATGGAATATGCAATGTAATGTAATGGAATGGAATATTGAAAGCAATGGAATGGAATACGAAATGGAATGGAATATAATATGGAATGTAATGGAATATGGAATGGAATGGAACATGGAAAGGATGCGAATGGAATGGAATAGAATGGAAGAGAATGGAATGGATGGAATGGAATATAGAATGGAATGGAATGGAATGGAATATGGAATGGCATTGAATATGGAATGTAATGGAATACAAATGGAATGGAATGGAATGAAATGCAAGGAATGGAACGAATATGAAATGAATGGAATGGAACAGAATGGAATGCAATGGAATATGCAAAGGAATGGATATGGAATGGAATGGAATATTGAAAGCAATGGAATACGGAATGGAATGCTATGGAATATGGAATGAATGGAATGGAATTGAATATGGAATGGAATAGAATGGAATGGAATGGAATACGGAATGGAATGCTATGGAATATGGAATGGAATGGAATGTAGAATGGAAAGGAATAGAATGGAACGGAATTGAAAATGAAATGGAATGGAATGGAATGGAATGGAATATGGACTGGAATGGAATGGATGGAATGGAATGGAAGGGAAGGGAATGGAATGGAACCTGGAATGGAATGGGCTGGAATAGGGAATGGAATGGAATATTGAATGGAATGGAATATGGAAAGAAGTGAAATATGGAATGGAATGGAATAGAATCGAATGGAATATGGAATGGAATGGAACGGAATGGAATGGAATGGATTGGAACATGGAATGGAATGGAACGGAATAGAACGGAATGTAAAGGAACGGAATATGAAATGGAATGGAAGTGAATGGAATGGAATTGAATATGGAATGGAATGGAATATAATATGGAATGGAATGGAATATGGAATGGAATAGAACACGAAATGGAGTGGAATATGTAATGCAATGGAAGGGAATACAATGGAATGTGGAATGGAAGAGAGTGGAATAGAATAGAAGAGAATGGAATATGTAGTGGAATGGAATGTAATGTATAATGGAAGGAAAGGAATGGAATGGAATATACAATGGAATTTAATATGGGACAGAATGAAATGGAAGGAAATTGAATGGAAAGGATGGAATGGAATGTGGAATGGAATGCAATATGGAAAGGAATCGAATGGAATATGTAATGGAATGGAATACCGAATGGAATGAAATGGAATGGAATATGGAATGGCATGGAATATAGAATGGAGTGGAATATGGAATGGAATGGAATATGAAATGGAGTGGAATGATATGGAATGGAATATGGAATGGAATGAACGGAATGGAAAAGAAAGCAAAGGAATGTAGAATGGAATGGAATCTGACACGGAATGGAATAGAATGAAATAAAATGGAATGGAAGGGAATGGAATGGAATGGAATGAAATATGGAATGAAATGGAATAAGGAATGGAATGTAATATGGAATGGAATGCAATGAATTGCAATGGAATATGGAATGGACTGGAATGGAACGGAATGTAATTGAAACTGAAATGGAAAGCAATGGAATACGGAATGGAATGGAATTTGGAATGGAATGGAATGGAAGATGGAATGCAATGGATTATGGAATGGAACGGAATGGAACACAGTATGTAATGGAATATGGAATGGAATGGAATGAGGAATGGAATGAAATATTGAATGGAATGGAATGGAATATGGAAAGGAATGGAATGGAACATGTAAAGGAATGAAATGGAATGGAATATGGAATGGAATATGCAATGGAAAGGAATGGAATGGAATGGAAAGGAATGTAACATGGAATGGAAATGAATATGGAATGGAATGGAAAATGGAATGGAATGGAATATACAATGGATTAGAATGGAACGGAACAGAATGGAATGGAATGGAATAAGAGACAGAATGAAATGGAATCGAATGGAGTATGGAATGAAATGGAATATGGAATTGAATGGAAAGGAACGGAACGCAATGGAATGGAATGGAACGGGATATGAAATGTAATAAAATAGAATAGAATGGAATGGAGTATGGAAGGGAATGCAATGGAAAGGAATATGGAATGGAAAGAAATGGAAAGGAATGAAATGGAAGGGAATAGAGTATAAAAATGGAATCGAATGAAATGGAATGGAATGGAATATGGAATGGAATGGAACATGGAATGGAATGGAATGGAGTATGGAATGAACTGTAATGGAATATGGAATGAAAGGGAATATGGAACGAAATGGAATGTAGTGGAATGGAAAGGAGTGGAGTGGAATGGAGTAAGGAACGGAATGGAAAGGAGTGGAATGGAATGGAATATGGAACGGAATGGAACGGAATAAAATGGAATACGGAATGGAATGGAATATGGAACGGAGGGTAATGGAATGGAATAGAATGGAACGGAATATTTAACGGAATAGAATGGAATGAAATCTGGAATGAAATGGAATATGGAATGGAGTTGCATATGGAATGGAACGGAATGTAACGGAATGGAATTGAATGGAAAGAAACATGATATGGAATGGAATGGAACGGAATGGAATGAATGGAATGGAATGGAACATGGAGTGGAATGGAATGGAATGGATTATGGAATGGAATGGAATGGAATGGAAGATGGAATGGAATGAAATGGAATATGGAATGGAATATGTAATAGAACGTAATATGAAATGGAACGGAATGGAACAGAATGGAACAGAACGGAAGGAAATATGAAATAGAATGCAATGGAATGGAATCGAATGGAAAGGAATAAGGAATGGAATGGAATATGGAATGGAATGGAATATGTAATGGAATTGAATATGGAATATAATGACATGGAATAGAATGGAATGCAATAAGGAATGAAATGGAATAAGTAATGCATTGGAATGGAATGGAAAGGAATATGGAATGGAATGGAATGGAATATGGACTGTAATGGAATGGAATATGGAATGGTATAAAATGGAATGGAATGGAATTGAGTGGAATGAAATAAGGAATGGAATGGAATGGAATGGAACGGAATGGAATGGACTATGGAAAGGAATGGAATATGGAATGGAATGGAATACGAAATGAAATGGAATGGAATATGGAAGGGAATGGAATGGATATGGAATGTAACGGAATATGGAATAGAACGGAGGGAACAGAACGGAATTGAACAGAACGGAATGAAACATAATGGAATGGAATGGGATGGAATGGAAGGGAATTGAAGGGAATGGAAAGGAATATGGAATGGAATGGTATATGGAACAGAATGCAATGTAATATGCAATGGAAGGCAATGGAATACGGAATGGAAGGGAATATGGAATGGTTTGGAGCAGAATGGAATGGAATGAAATACGGAACGGAATGGAATGAAATGGAATGGAATATGAATGGAATGGAATATGGAATGGAATATAGAATGGAACGGAATATGGAATTGAATGGTACGGAACGGAATGGAACGTAATGAAATGGAAGGGAATATGAAATGGAATGAAAGGGAATGCAATGTAAAGGAATGCAATGGAATATGGAATGGAATGGAATATGGAGTGGAATGGAATGCAATATGGAATGGAATGGAATGTGGAATGTAATGGAACAGAATGGAAGGGAAAGTAATGGAATGGAAAGGAATATGAAATTGAAAGGAAGGGAACGCAATGAAATGTAATGCAATGCCATATGGAATGGAATGGAATATGGAATGGAATGAAATGGAATATGGAATGGAATGGAAAGGAAAGGAATGCGGAATGGAATGGAATGGAATAGAATGGAATGGAATGGAATATGGAATGGAATGGAGTCGTCAGGAATGGAGTATGGAATGAAATGGAATCAGGAATGGAATGAAATGGAAAGGGGTATAAAATTGAATGGAATGTAATGTGGAATGGAATGGAACGGAATCGAATATGAAATACAATGGAATGGAATATGGAATGCAAAGGAATATGGAATGGAATGGAATATGGAACGCAATGAAATGAAACGTAATTGAAATGAAAGGAGTGGAATTAAATATGGAATGGAATGGAATATGCAATGGAAAGGAATACGGATTGGAATGGAATATGGAACGGAGTGGAATGAAACGGTATGAAATGCAATGGAATGGAATGGAATGGAATTGAATATGGAATAGAATGGAAAGGAATGCAAGATGGTATGCAATGGAAAGGAATGGAATGGAATGGAATGGAATTGAAAATGGAATGGAATATAGAATGGAATGAAATATGGAATGGAATATGGAATGGAATGGAATGGAATGGAATATGGAATAGAATGGAATATGGAATGGGATGTAATGGAATGGAATGGTATTTAATTGGAATGGAATATGGAATGAGTTGTAATGGAATGGAATGGAATGAAATGGAATAGAACGTGGAAAAGAACGGAACGGAATGCAATGGAATGGAATATGGAATGCAGTGTAATAGAATAGAACAGAATGGAATGAAATAGAATGGAATGGAATAAGGAATGGATGGGAATGGAATATGGAATGGAAAGGAATATGGAATCGAATGGTATGGAATATGGAATAGAATGGATTGGAATGAGAATGGAATTGAATGGAATGGAATGCAATCCATATGGAATGGAATGGAATATGGAATGGAATGGAATATGGAATGGAATGTAATAGAATGGAACAGAATGGAATGAAATGGAATGGAACTTAATGGAATGGAATGCAATGGAATATGGAATGCTATGGAATATCGAATGGAATGGAATGGAATGCAAGATGGAATGGAATGGAATGGAATGGAATGGAATGGAATGGAATGGAATGCAATGGAATGGAATCCAATGGACTGGAATATGGAATGGAATGAAATGGCATGGATTGGAATGGAATGTCGAATGGAATGGAATGTAATAAAATGGAATTGAATGGAATATGGAATGGAATGGAATTGAATGGAAGGGAATATGAAATGGAATGGAATACGGAATGCAATGGAATATGAAATGGAATGGAATATAGAATGGAATGCGCTATGGAATGGAATTTTATATGGAATAAAATGGAATAAGGAATGGAATGGAATTCAACATGAAATGGAAAGGAATGGAATATGGAATGGATTGGAGTATGAAATGGAATGGAATATGGAATGGAATAGAAAGGAATGGAATGGAAGGGAAAGGAATGGAATGGTACAAGGAATGGAATTGAATGGAATGTAATAGAATACAGAATGGAATGGAATATGGAATTGAATGCAATGAAATGTAACGGAATGGAATGGAACGGAACGGAAAATGGAATGGAATGGAATGGAATGGGATGCAATATGGAATGGAATGGAATATGGAATGGAAGGGAATATGGATTGGAATGGAATGGAATGGAATGGAAAGGAATGGAATGGAATGGAATGGAATATAAAATGGAATGGAATGAAATATGGAAAACAATGGAATACAATATGGAATGAAATGGAATATGGAATTGAATTTAATGGAATGGAATGGAATATGGAATGGAATGTAATGGAATATGGAATGGAATGGAATGGAAAATGGAATGCGATGGAATGAAATTGAATATGAATCGGAATGGAATGAAATGAAATGGAATTAAATAGAATATGTAGTGGAATATGGAATGGAAAGGAATGGAATGGAAAATCAAATGGAATGGAATAAGGAACGGAATGGAATAGAAGGGAATACAATACGGAATGAAAGAGAATTGGATACAATATGGAATGGAATGCAATATTGAACGGAATGGAACAGAATGAAATAGAATGGAATATGGAATGGAATAGAATGGAATATGGAATGGTAGCGAATATGGATTGTGATGGAATGGTATTTAATGGAATGGTATGGAATACACTATGAAAGGGAATGCAATGGAATGAAATGGAATGGAATGAAATATAGAATGAAATATGCAATGGAATGGAATGGAGTATGGAATGGATTTGAATAAGGAACGGTATGGAATCAAATGTAACAGAATGGAATGGAATATGGAATGGAATAGAATGGAATGGAATATGGAACGGAAGGCAATATGGAACAGAATTTAATGGAACGGAATGGAAGGGACTGAAATATGGAATGGATTAGACTGGAATGGAATGGATTATGGAAAGGAATGAAATGAAATAGAAAGGAATGTAATATGGAATGAATGGAATGGAATAGAATGGAATGGAATGGAATATGGAATGGAAGGGAACGCAATGGAATGGAATAGAACAGAAGAAATGAAATGGAATATGGAATGGAATGGAGTATCAAATTGAATGGAATATTGAATAGAATGGAATGGAAAAAAATGGAATGCAATGAAATATGGAATGGAATGGAATGAAATGTGGAATGGAATCTAATATGTAATGGAACGGAATATGGAATGGAATGGAATGGAATGTAGTGGAATGGAATGAATTGGAATGTGGAATGGAATGGAATATGAAATGGAATATAGAATGAAATGGAATATGTAATGGAATGAAATGGAATGGAATGCAACGAAATGGAACGGAATATGAAATGGAATGGAAGGGAACGGAATGGAATGTAATGCAATGGAATATGGAATGGGATGGAAAATGGAATGGAATAGATGGAATGGAATGAAATCGAATGGAGTGGAATATGGAATATGGAATGGAATAGAATATGGAAATGAACGGAATGGAACGGAATGATAGGGAATGTAAAGGAATGGAATATGAAATGGAATGGAATGGAACAGAAGGGAATGGAATGGAATGGAGAATGGAATGGAATGGAATATAATATGGAATGGAATGGAATATAGAATGCAATATGGAATGCAATGGAATATGGAATGGGATGGAAAATGGAATGGTATTTAATTTGAATGGAATATGGAATGGGTTGTAATGGAATGGAATAGAATGAAATAGAATGGAACGTGGAAAAGAATGGAATGGAATATGGAATGGAACGTAATAGAATGGAACACAATGTAATGACATGGAATGGAATGGAATATGGACTGGATGGGAATAGAATCCGGAAAGGAATGGAATATGGAACAGAATGGAATGCAATGGAATGTAATGGAATATAGAATGCAATGGAATGGAATATTGAATGGAATGGAATATGGAATGGAATGGAATGGAATATGGAATCAAATGGAATATGGAGTGGAATGGATGGGAATGGAATGAAACTGAATGGAATTAAATGGAATATGGAATGGAATGGACTATGAAACGAAATGCAATGTGGAATGCAATGGAATGGAAAGAAATGGTATGCAATGAAATATGGAATAGAATGGAATGGAATATTGAATGGAATGGAATGGATATGGAATGGAATCTAACATGGAATGGAACGGAATACGGAAAGGAATGCAATATAGTGGAATAGAAAGGAATGGAATAAGGAATGGAATGAAATGGAATGGAATGGATTGGAATATGGAATGCAATGGAATATGGAATGGAATATATAATGAAATGGAATATGGAATGGAATGAAACGGAACAGAACGGAACGAAATGGAACGGAATATAAAATGGAATGGAAGGGAACGGAAGGGAATGTAATGCAACGGAATATGGAATAGGATGGAAAATGGAATGAAATGCAATATGGAATGGAATGGAATGGAATATGGAATGAAATGGAATGGAATATGGAATGTGGAATGGAATGGAATATGGAATGGAATGGAATGGAATGAAATGGAGTAAGAATGGAATGGAATGGAATGGAATAAGAATGGAATTGAATGGAATGGAACGCAATCATTATGGAATGGAATGGAATATGGAATGGAATGTAATATGGAATGGAATGGAATAGAATGCAATGAAACGGAATGGTATGCAATAGAATGGAATGCAATGGAATATGGAATGGAATGGAATGGAATGCAATAAGGAATGGAATGGAATGGAAAGAATGGAATGTAATATGGAATGGAATGGAATGTTGAATGGAATGGAAGGTAATAGAATGGAGTTGAATGAAATATGGAATGGAATGGAATATGGAATGGAATGCAAAGGAATAAAAAGGAATGCAATATGGAATGGAAAGAAATATGGAATGGAATGGAATGGAATACGGAATGGAATGCCTCTGTCGATGTGATGTGCTCAGCCAATCCATTCTCCCACATAGAGGTCCAGAATCGGATCCGATGGGGGGTCATGAGATGACCCGAGCAGGCGCCAGGAAGCTCTCCCTCCCCTGGTGGAAATGGGCTCAAGGATATTCTCAAGTCCGGACTCCTGGGGGTTGGATCGTGGGACGCCGCCCGCGGTCGCTTCTCCCACGCGGCCGCCTTCAGGATCTCGGATGAAGCCGCTGCCAAGGCTGTAGCAGGAGAGCCCCTGGCGCCCAGGGGCCGCCGTCCTTTAAAGGGGACGCAGCCTGACTGCTGACAGCGGAGGGCGGGGCGTCCCAGCCACTGCGCATGCGCGAGTGGCGGGCGGGTGCTCGCGGCGAGCGGGTGCTCGCCTCACAGTGGGTCCCACGGTTGTCATAGGAACTACGCCCTGAGGCCGCGCAAACAGGAGCCCTCCGTGGCAGTGCTTGGGTGGCGGAGCTCCGAGGCTCCTGCCTGACCTCTCCACGGGGTCTACAGGACTGTCTCCGGATGCCAGGTGTCCTGGCAAAGGGCTGACCAGGATGTCGAAAGCACAGGCGGGGTCCGCGGGAAGCAGCGCCGCATCCCAGCCGCAGGCCCGCCCAGACGCTGTTCGGGTGAGTCTCCCCAGAAGTCGTGCCCCTCTCCGTGACCTCGAGGATGGGTCGGCTTGCAGACCCGTGGGCTGATCTCTCCACCTAGGGTCGTTCTCGGTTGAGAGCCGAACGCAGTCGCCTCAGCGGCTGCCGGCCGGTGTTGGTTTCTGTGCCACTGCTGTATTACCCTCTGTGTGTGTATGTGTTTGTGCCTATCCCGTTTTCCATTCTCTCTATGTCTCTCAGTCTCTGTGAGTTTCTTGCCCTCTCTCTTTCGATGGGTGTGTGTGCGTGTGTGTGTGGGGGGGGGTGTGTGTGTGTGATTTATTCCTCTATTTCCTTGTAAAAGTTATTTATGTTTACTTCTTACAAGTGGGTCTTTAACTCATTTTGAGTCAATGTTTACATATGATGTAAGGAAAAAGACTAACTTCATTCTTTTGCATGGAGATATCCTTTTCTTCCAGGATCATTTTTTGAAATGACTATTCTTTCCTCCATTGACCTGACTTGGCTCCCTTGTCAATCAATAATGAACCATACATGTTGGACTCAGGAAATCCTCCTGCCTTGATCTCCCAAAGCACTGGGATTACAGGCAAGAGCCACTGCACCTGGCCTCCACCTGTTTTTATAGGAAGTTTTTGGGTTATTGATTTTATCTCTTTATGAGTAAAGAGAGGAGAGGTGAGTAAGTGTGGGGAGACAGAGAGAGAGAGTGAGAGAGAGAAAGGAAGAGAGATTTTTTTTCTTTATTTCTTTTTGTTTTCATTGGGAGAGGTGTTGCGGGACGGGGAATTGCTCTGTTGCCCAGGCTAGAGTGCAGTGGTGCAATCTCAGGTCTCTGAAACCTCCACTTCCCAGGTTCAAGTGATACTCTTCCTCAGTCTCCTGACTAGATGGGACTACAGGCGTGCACCATCATGCCTGGCTAATTTTTGTATTTTTAGTAGACACAGAGTTTCATCATGTTGATCAGGCTGGTCTCAAACTCCTGACCTTGTGATCCACCTGCCTCAGCCTCCTAAAGTGCAGGGATTACAGGCATGAGCCACCATACCTAGCCAAGACTTTTTTCTTTTTCAGATTTTCTATTTCTTCTTAAGTAAAATTTAGTATTTTGTATTTCTATTTGAAGTTCAACATTCATCTAAGTTTTCTACTTTGTCCGCATTCAGTTATTCTTAACTTTTCCTTATAATTCTTTTTATTTCTGTAAGTTCAATAGATATGTTCCTCTTTCATTCATGATTTTACTAATTTCAGTCTTCTTTTTTTATTTTGGTTAGTATATCTAAAAGTTTATCAATTTTCTGTATTTTGGCTTGTTGAATTTTTATATTCTCCTTTTATATTCTATTTCATTTTTCTCTATTCTAATATTTACCATTTCCTTAGTTCTAGTGATTTTAGGTTTAATTTGCTCTTTCCTTGTTTTTAAGAAAGTTGGGTTTTAGAAAGTTACGTTACTGATTTGAGATCTTTACTCTTTCTCAATGGGGGCCTTTATGGCTAAAACTTTAATTAAAAGGTTTATATCTTTTAAAAATTAATAAAAGTTCTACATCATCAGTTAATGGCAACTAATTACATTTCACAGACAATCCTAATTCTTAACAATGAAACAAAAAAATCATATAGGACTTGATTCTTCCTAACATATTGACTTCTTAGCCTATAAATCACCCCTCACTAACTCTGCTCTGCTCTAACAGCTGCTCCTCAAACACACAAACCCTATTCCTCATTTAGGGCCTGTGCACGTGTTGTTCACTCTTGTTGGAATGCCCTTCCTCAAACAGTTCAATGACCTAAGGCCTCTACGTCTCTGGACAAATGTTATCTACAGAGAAAAGAATCCCTGAACACCCTACATGTGTGAAGGTGCCTATTTTTGTTTACTGACCTTTGTATTTCATGCCTGATGTGATTTATCTGTTTGTTTTCATGTGAATTTTATGTCTTTCTTAGCATACTCAAATCTCATAATGACAGAAACATTAGTCAATATTACCACACTGATTGTGTCAAGCATGACCTCAGGCAGAGAGTATTCAAGTATTTGCCATATATACAAACAAACGTATTTTAGGGAATTGGGCCATATATATGAATCTATGTGCAATTGTGGATTGCAATATGTGGATTTTAATCCAAAATCTGTGTAAAATGATGGCATCCTGGAAGGTCAGTGCTTGTCCCTCAGCTGGGAGGGAAAGAGAAGAAAAATAACATGGTGAGTGGGTACTGAAAGAAACACACAGTTCACTGGCTGTCTCACACTTAAATACTCCTTTCTTCTCCACATCACAAGCCTCCTCACTGAGAAAGGAACTTTATGACCAATGAAAGTGTTTAATGGTGCTGCCATTCCTGACTCAATAAAGCTCAAATCACTTCAATAAACACAAGGGAAACAAAGCCAGCACTCTGGGAAGCTGAGGTTAGTGGACTGCTTGAGCCTAGGAATTTTGAGACCAACCTGGGCAACATAATGAGACCCCCATCTCTAAACAAAAGAAAGAGGAGAGAGAGTGAGAGAAGAAAGAAGGAAGGACGGAAGGAAGGAAGGAAGGAAGGCTAATTTCTTGAAAGGCAGCCCTGAAAATTGTAATGGAAAAAGCACACATCCTACAGATGAGAAACACATCCAGTGAGACCAAGTTACCATAGTGCTTCACCATCACCTCCTGGTACAAGGTCTTCTGAAACAGGACAAGGTATTCCCACTCCTGATGGGAGAAGTCTAGGGCCACATCCCTGAACATTAGGAATTCCTGAAAGAGCAAACCCACATATTACTGGGGAAATTAAAGAAAAGACTTAGAAAATGAAAGACTGCATTGCAGCAGAAGGGCAATATAACCAGTGCATAGACTAGAAATCTGTGCTATCAGGGGAGGGGAATTCAGCAGAATGTCTACGTATTTTTGAGGAAGACTACAACACAGAAAAAACTTTCTGCCTGCTTTGGGACACTTCTTAAATATCTGACCCTTTTGAAAATGATAAAATTAATAAAGTTCTTCTGTTAAATCCTTATTAAATATGTAATAACCAAGAGGTATCTGCCTTATAAGTTCTCAATGAATGTGTGCTAATTGAGAATATTTTCACTTGGAAGGAATTTAAAAATTTAATCATGAGACATTTTATCTAAAATATGGTATACGGTCTCAATTTTAGAAAACTATTCACAAGGCCGGGCGTGGTGGCTCAAGCCTGTAATCCCAGCACTTTGGGAAGCCTAGGTGGGCAGATCACGAGGTCAGAAGATCGAGACCATCCTGGCTAACATGGTGAAACCCTGTCTCTACTAAAAAAAATACAAAAAACTAGCTGGGGGAGGTGGTGGGTGCCTGTAGTCCCAGCTACTTGGGAGGCTGAGGCAGGAGAATGGTGTGAACCCGGGAGAGGGAGCTTGCAGTGAACAGAGATAGCGCCACTGCACTCCAGCCTGAGCAACAGAGTGAGAGTCCGTCTCAAAAAAAAAGAGAAAACTATTCACAAAATTAATAATGTCTTTAAGCATCACGTATTTCATTAAGTCAAATCTTACCATAAGCATTTTTCTTTCTTTTGACAAAACAAAAGGATTCTTGGGCACGTAACATCATTATTTTATAGTATTTATTTTTCAGGGTTTTCTATCCAAACCCATGACCTCTGTGTTTATAAGTTTCAATCCAACAGACTAATTCACACAAAGCATGTGATTTTACCCTACATGAAGGTTTAGATCCTTCAATGCCATTTTTCACTTTACCGAGCTGAAAAACTCAGGTATCTGGAAAATTTCAAAGACTTCTCATGAATGGTCAAATGGAACCACTGCCTTGGCCTCAACAAATGACAAAACTGACCTGAAATGTGCATATCTGTACATCAACGAACTTGACTGCTTTCCCACCTATCAAAGCCCAAAATAGAAAAATGGGCACATAGAGGACATTGAGTGATTTGGTCAATAATGACAGGAGTGCTAGCGAATTTACAGTGGCCCACAGAGGGAGGATGCCAGGTGAAATGGCACACATTTGACAGGAAGAGCAAGAACTGAGGAACTGGTTAACTGAGCACTCTCTCATGGTAAATATCTTTAGGGAAGATGATGACAAGACTTACATGGCCTAAAAAATAACATATACACATCAACATGAAGAGAAGTATTGACTTACACAGGTCATTGTTTTAGACAAGCAAGAGCCAATCAATGCTCAGGATTTCTCTACCACAGAAATAGATTTGGGAGAACCCAGACCTGAAAGAAGAGAAGATCTTGAGATCTTTAGTGCTCCCCACAGGACTTCAGTGTCCCCCAAAGGACTCAGGGTAACAGTATTGTCCTGCGTTGCCATTCTAGGTTCCAAACCGCCTCCCATCA
Organism: Trachypithecus francoisi; assembly: GCF_009764315.1. Lineage (NCBI taxonomy): Eukaryota > Metazoa > Chordata > Mammalia > Primates > Cercopithecidae > Trachypithecus > Trachypithecus francoisi. Next base: position 88,522 of record NW_022680861.1, read on the forward strand.
CATACAATTTGGGAAGTTTAGAATTCTGGAATAGCTAATTTCTTCCCCAAATTCCCAGATTTCTCACCTATACAGTGTCACAGAGCAGAAACATGTCATCACTGAAGCCAGACGGAGAGAATTCAGTGGAAATGTTCTGGCCAATGCACTATTCTGAGGTAGATGTGGACCTAAGACGAGGGAGCTCTGTCCTACACTGAGCAGATGCACCTACTTCCCTTCCCATCTTCAAAGCCAAAGACAGAGCACATGATCCACACCACACCAGAATCTCTTTTTAGTCTTGAGACTGGGCAAAATTGGTCAAGATAGCGGAGTTGAATGGCAAGTGCTCAGTATTGTGACCCTAGCAAATATTCCTATTTTTTTCCAATACAGTTTTATTTCGGATCTTGACAAAAGGGTTTATTTTGTTTTTAAACCTGGCAGGTTGGTTAGGATATTCTCCAGATGGCTGCGAATTTCCTCCTGCAAATTCCTAGGTAAATATAGAATAGACTATCACTGTCTTAGAATGCAAAGGAGTCATTAAATGTGAAGTTCATAAAAGTATTTAAGGACATGGACAATATTCTAAACTAATGTCAATGGAAAAAATCAGACTGACCGATACACTTATTTTTGTAAGATATATAACTATACATACATTCATACAGAGAGAAGAATGACAAACAGATAATCATCAAACAGAAAAAGTCTGGAAATTATATGACCGTGTTATAACAGTGTTTACAGTTTTTGTTTGGTTTCAATTTTGCTTATTATACATATATCACTGTCAGCCAGGCACAGTGGCTCCTACCTGTAATCCCAGCACTTTGAGAGCCCAAAGTAGGAAGATTCCTTGAATGAAGGATTTTGAGACCATCCTGAGCAACATAGTGACATCCCATCTCTAAATTTAAAAACCTTTAAATAACTAAATAAATTGCTATATATTCAACTTTCAGTCAATACATGACACAAATGAAACAACTAAGTAAAGCTAAAGGAGAAGTAAAATAAGCCTCTGCTTAGCAACTTCTCCATAATCAGAGGTTAATAATCGGCATTTCTTAAATTTTAAATTGGATGTTGGTTTTTCCTGATTAACATTTCCTTCATAATTTTGTAACCGTGGACATAGTAACTTGAAATATATATGTTTGTTTGAAGTTACTTTAGGTGTTTCTTTCAAAATTTAAGGTGAGGATTTCAAAAAAACTCTTTTTTACTCTAAATTTAAACTCATTTTACTGAATGGCTTATCTTCTGTGGGTTCCTTTGGATCCCAAAACCTCAACTCATTTTATCACTTGTTCTCAGGGGTGCCGGAACTGTGTCTCCAACAGTATGGGGAATAGGCCCTGAGTCATCTCCTCTATGAACTGATGATGGTCTCAATATAGTTTTATTTCAGATCTTGACAGAAGGGTTTATTTTGTTTCTAAACCTGACAGTTTGGTCAGGATTTCCTCCAGACAGCGGCTGAATTTCCCTCTGCAATTAATTTTGTTTTCCATCCAATATCATTAGAGTGACAACTACAAGGTATAAAAGATAGACTATAAAATCTGTTTATCACCATGCAGATCCCATAGACTCAGTAAAATTTGTCCACAGCCTGACTATCGCTATAGTCAGACTGATGTCTGTTTTATGTGACATCACCAGGTAGGTCACCTAAATCTCTTCAAGTAGGTTCTATCACACACTGCCTTAAACTTACTCCTATTTAGATGTGATAGATTATGAATATTTTAAAGGAAGCAACTCTTCTGTTCTGTGATCGTCCCACCCTCAATACTACAATTTGCAGGTATGGCAGAGCAGAAGCACTTAATAGAATAGTCTGATTCTTTCTTTTTTTTCTGAGAGATAGGGTCTCACTATGTTAGACAGGTTAGTCTTGAATTCCTGGGCTCAAGGGATCCTTCCACATAGGCCTCCCAAAGTGCTAGGATTACAGGCATGAGACACCATGCCCAGCCCCATAAAACTGAACTTGCTTCTAGGAACTTTTTAAATTTTTTTTAGATGAGTCTCACTCTTACCCCCATGGTGGGGTGCAGTGACACAATCTCGGCTCACTGCAAGCTCCATCTCCCGGGTTCAAGCAATGCTCGGCCTCAGTCTCCCGAGTAGCTGCGATTACAGGCATGTGCCACCACACCCGGCTAATTTTGTATTTTTAGTAGAGATGGGGTTTCTCCATGTTGGTCAGGCTGATCTTGAACTCTGGACCTCAGGTGATCCACCTACCTCGGCCTCCTAAAGTGCTGGGAATACAGGTGTGAGGCACCGCGCCCAACCTTATGTCATTACTAATAAGATTGATGTTAAATTATATAATCGATGAAAAATACTATCAAGGATGAATTACTCAGTAAAGAAGACAGGCTTAGGCCAGGTGTGGTGGTTCAGGTTTTTAATCCCGACACTTTGGAAGGCTGAGGCATGAGGATTGCTTGAACTCAGGGGGTTGAGGCTGCAGTAAGCAGTGTTCACACCACTGTACTGCAGCCTAGGCAACAGAGCAAGACCTTGTCTCCTAAAAAAAAAAAGGTATAAAAATCTATGCATAAATTAAGTGGTATCCTGGTAAATTAAGGAAACAGGCTGTCTTGTTGGCCTCTAAGGAAGTGATACGGAGCTCTGCATTGTGAGATGTTAACAGCTTGGTGCCTCTGTTTCCCCATCTCACTACACATCAGTTCTGAAGATTAATCAAGATAATCCATAGAAACAAGTACATGATGGCTAGCATAATAATGTCTCATCACTGAAGATAAAAATGTCCGGCCGGGCGCGGTGGCTCAAGCCTGCAATCCCAGCACTTTGAGAGGCCGAGACGGGTGGATCACGAGGTCAGGAGATCGAGACCATCCTGGCTAACACGGTGAAACCCCGGCTCTACTAAAAATACAAAAAACTAGCCGGGCGAGGTGGCGGGCGCCTGTAGTCCCAGCTACTCCGGAGGCTGAGGCAGGAGAATGGCGTAAAAACCCGGGAGGTGGAGCTTGCAGTGAGCTGAGATCCGGCCACTGCACCCCAGCCCGGACGAAAGAGCAAGACTCCGTCTCAAAAAAAAAAAAAAAAAAAGTCCACCTGTCCATTAATCTACTATTATAAAAGGAACTTAATTCTGTTGTTTCTTGTTTTACTTACAGTTTGCGTTTTGTAGGTTTCTCTTTCTTATAATTCCAATTTTACAAATTTCAAGGCTCACCTATGAGAAAATATTGATCTTCCAAAAAAAAAAAATACCTTTAGCTTTAAAAACAACAGCAAAAAAGATTTTCAGATACTTAAGGAGAAAATGCCCCTTTCCTTACTCCCTGGATGTTACAGAAAACAAGGAAAACACCCTACAGCCTCATATACATGTTCAATGCACAGGATCCAATACAGTGCTAAATTAATGATAGTGAACCTTATTTTTCTGCAAAAATGGGCATTTATGTAAATACTTGTAAATATTACAATACCTATGTTTTACAGTATTTAAGTTATCTTTGGAAATATTATTCATACTTGCAATACACCTGGAAATCATACATTACTGCTCTCTTTCTCTGAAGTAATCTTGCATCTCTAAATTATTCATTCTTTTTTTTTTGAGACAGTGTCTGACTTTGTGGCCAAAGCTGGAGTGCAGTGGTGCAAATACAGTTTACTGCAGCCTGTGCCTCCTTCTGGGCTCAAGCGATCCGCCCACCCCAGCCCCCTAAGTTGCTGGGACTATAGACAAGCACTCCCACACCCAGCTAATTTTTGTATTTTTTATAGAGACGGGGTTTTGCCATGTTTCCCAGGCTGGTCTCAAACTCCTGGGCTCAAGCTATCCACTCACCTCAGCCTCCCAAAGAGCTGGGATTTTACAGACATGAGCCCAGCATAAAATATCAACTCTGGGAGGATATCTTACTTCCCAATATGTGCCCTCTTGAGTGTTAGATGACGTTTTCAATATCTAAAGGGTGTAAATACGTGACTGTTTTTCACCTCAGGTGGTCTCTGGTACTTCCCTCTTCTCCTAAGATGCACAGATACATGGAAACCCATGTCGAAAAACAAAGTTGCAATAAATTGACTTATAGATCTCATGAGCTTTTATTTGGGATTCACAAATGAGGCAGTCTCCATTATATAAAACAGAATGAGAGCCCTTCTGCAACACAGTGGATTTTGTGTAAGATACGAACAAATAACAGAACTAGAGAAAAAAAAACTGAGGCCTGGTGACACATGTCTGTAGTCCCAGCTGCCTGGGAGGCTGAGGTGAGAGGAACACTTAAAAAAATTTTTTTAATAAAAATAAAAATAAGGATTGGTGAACGTCAAGTTATTTAGACTGGAATCTCCTGTTTTCAGGAAAAACAGGTTTGTTTTGAGATTTATCTGCCCCCTTAAAATTTCAGTGTGATAATGTGGCATTTAGCATGAGTGACTTCATTTTGGTTTGTTCTGGTCTGTTGAAGCCTAGTGGAGAAGCTCATTCCAGAGCAATATCATACCATAATTTTGGTTTAACAGCAACAATTAAGGTAAATTCCATTTTCAAACTAACAGTTGGAGTCTTTGTGTCTCTATTAATTATCTTCTGCAATGACAAAACTACACACAAATGCTCATACCTGAAAATCAGAAACAAATACACCAACATTTTTAAAGTGATTTTCTCTGGGCAGGGGGGATTTGGGGTTATTCTGTCTTCTTCATAACTTCCTTAGGTAATGACATATTTGCAATGAGCCTGCCTCAATTCCATCATTACAAATAGAATAGCAATACATTTCAAAGTATTACACTTTCAAAACTAACATTATGGGACCAGGTTACATTTTTGTCATTAAAAGAAACCTAAATACTAGGCCTAGAATTAAAAAAAATCAATGTGACAGAACCATGTAACATTGTGTTTTCTTGAGTCAACTTTACCTGCGCCACTTCTACATAATTAGAAACATTTCACTATAAAGATTATTCCCTTAATTAACACAGAAATGGCCTTTGCACATTTAATGAGAAAAGATACAGAAAACAGACCACATGATTTTGCACATACATTAGAAGTTCAATAAAAATGGCCTCGCCCCTTCTATTCTTTTCTGAAAAACAAGTTATATGGTCATATTAGATACAATCCTTGCAAAAGGTTTTGTGAACTTCCATTTTTAAAAAATGGACTGCATAGATAGTCTTTGAGAACTGCGACCTACAACTATGAATCCTATTGAAAGTGAGATCATAGGCATTTTTCCGTAAATGACAAATTCTTATTATGTTTTGTTTTTCTGATAACTGGTATGCAGCTATTCACAAATTCTTTAAAAACATATATTTTATTATCAAAATGATGTCCAATCCCACCGATGTTGTATGATTTTCTTAACTTTTCTCATAATCTTGATCACTAGTTTTCTGCAAAACCATTCAAAGGTATAACCCTCTGATTCCAGATCTAAAGTTCAAGTCTAAATAATTTGGATGATGGAACCTTGGAAAAATGCAAATGAGCAAACATGTATATAGAGCTTCAGGGGGATTGTTGTGCCCTGTATACCCATAAAAACAGACAATGGACCCAATGACTAAGAATTCCTATTTCAGAAACACTTACACTCAGGCTCACTTCCTTCATTTGCAAGGACACATCATAACTGATTTCATACTCCTGTTGCTTTTGATCTAAAGAAGTCCAAAACGGAATGATCAAAAACACCTTAAAATAGTGTTTGTTTCTCACTCCAAGGCTACAGGTGCATAATTCCATGCACATAACAAGAAGGAAGTATGGTGGGTGGAATCTCCAATCATCCTTCACTGCAGGTTCCTGGGGTCAGAATTCAAGAAGGCCGGTATCTTAAACAAGGAAATGAAACTCCAAGAATCGGGAGACGGGGGCAGAGTGTACAAGCCTTCTAGGAAGGAGTCCTACACAAACTCTGCTTGACCAAACTGTACTTAGGCTCTTACACCTTCTCCTGTGCCCATCTGTCCACTTCACTGTAAAAACCAAAAATGGCAAAGACCCCTTCTAAGCCAGTTTAGCAGGAATCCTCTGCCCCCCATCTTCATCCCCCACCGTCCCCAAATGATGATGTCTTATCACCCAGTTCTCACCAAAAAGAATCCCAACAGGTGCATTTAGCCAGTACCCTACTTATCCCAGACATTTCCTTAGTATTTTGTCATCCAGTGATCCCTAACCTGCTCCTTGACTATAAATTCTCACTCGTTCATGCTGAATTCGGAGTTGAACGCAATCTCTTGTACCCACTGCAAAATCTCACTGCTGTGCTTTCAATATCTATCACGATGATCCTGAATCAAGTCTTCCTTTGCATGCTTTAACAAGTGTGACTGAACATTTTTTTCTTTAACAGAGTCTATCACATCGCTTTTAGGGCAATTCCTGCTCTAAGCTTCCCATCCTATCTGTTTCTTCTCACTGGGAACCTTCATCTAAAGCTCATTATCTGATTTCCCGCTTCCATCATTTCTCTGTGGCAGTCATACTAGGCTCAGAGGAGACAGGGAAACTGAGACTCTGGACCCATGGTCAGTGACACCACAGAGCTACAGCAAAGCAGGCTTTGCAAAGGACGCTCACTCTATGTCCCAGTCACACAAGAAACTCACGCACCCTTCTCAGTCCCCACATCACAAAGGAGACGTTCCCCACCAGTCTCCCTAGAGATGAGCCCCCTCCTCCGCAGCTCTAACACCCCCAGGCCTGAGGAGGGGGGAGAAAAGCTCAGCCCCCGATCAAGGCCTCCACTCTCACCGCCACGCAGGGTCCCACGTAGATTGTGGAATGGGACAGCAGAAGCTCCCGCAGAGACCCACACCGCCTTCTTCCTCAGGTGGGACCAGGTCAGGGACAGCACAGAGGTCGGGAAGATGGAGCCAGAGGTCCAAGATTTCTCCGTCGCCCGTGGAATATTTAGTCCAAGATGGAACAGTCAGGACCGCAGGCATCTGTGAGAAGTGAAGTCCAGAGTCCTAAAAGCCTATAAGAAATACGCCGGTGACCATGAGGAACACGCACCCAGCCCACCGCCGGAGCCCTGGAGACTTCCGGGAGTGGCCGCCTGACCTTGGAGTAGGCATGCGCATAGGGGCCAAAGGCTCCGCCAGTGACCTGAGGCCAAGGGTGGAGTCAGTGCATTCTCAGGGCCAGTAGGAGGCGAATCTGGGTGGAACCTGACCCGGGAAACATCCCAAGAAATAAATATTTTCATTATTTTTCTTTTGGAATAGCCTTTTTTTTTTTTTTTTTTTTTTGTGAGTCAGTGTCTCACTCAGTTCTACAGGCTGGAATGTAATGGCGCGATCTCGTCTCACTGCAACCCCCGCCTCCCGGGTTCAAGTGGTTCTCCTGCTTCAGCCTTCTGAGTAGCTGGGATTACAGGCACCCGCCACCACACAGGACTAATTTTGGTATTTTTAGTAGAGATGGGGTTTAACCATGTTGGCCAGGCTGCTCTCGAACTGTTGGCCTCAGGTGATCCGCCCACCTTGGCCTCCCAAAGTGTTGAGATTACAGGCGTTAACCAGCATGCCCGACCTGGAATAGGTTTCTTATTCTTTTTTTTTTTTTTTTGAGGCGTCTCCCCCTGTGGACAGGCTGGAGTGCAGTGGCGCGATCTTGGCTCATTGCAACCTGGGACTGTCTGGTTCAAGCCATTCTCTTGCCTCAGCCTCCAGAGTAGCTGGGACTATACAGGCGCCCGTCACCATGCCCAGGTAATTTTTTTATTTTTAGTGAAGACGTGGTTTCACGATGTTGGCCAGGATAGTCTCCATCTCTTGGCCTCGTCATCTGCCCGCCTCGGCCTCCCAAAGTGCTAGGAATGCAGGCCTGAGCCACCGTCCCCCCGCCTGAAATAGGCTACTTAAAAGTAACAAAGGAAAGAAATATTTTTTAAAATTTAGAACTTTGATATGGTAATCATTTGTTTATCTTGATGGTTATCTATAAGCATCCTATATATCTAAATGGTTAAAAAAAAAAAAACAACTTTCTTTCATCCCAGGCTGGAGTGCAGTGGCACAATCTCAGCTCACTGCAACCCCCGCCTCCTGGGCTCAAGCGACTAGCCTGCCTCAGCCTCCCGAGTAGCTGAGACTACAGGCGCACCACTATGCCTGGTTAATTTTCTTTTCTTCTTGTGGCTGTTGTTGTTGATGTTGTGTTTTGAGATGAAGTTTCACTGTTGTTGCCAGGTTGGAGTGCAATGGCGAGATCTTGGCTAACCGCAATCTCCACCTCCTGGGTTGAAACGATTCTCCTAACTCAGCCTCCCAAGTAGCTGCGAATGCAGGCATGTGCCACCATGTCTGACTAATTTTGTGTTTTTAGTAGAGATGGGGTTTCTCTCTGTTGGTCAGGCTGGTCTCGAACTACCCACCTGAGGTAATCTGCCTACCTCGGCCCCACAAAGTGCTAGGATTACAGGAGAGAGCCACTGCACCTTGCCGCCCAACACATTTTTGTACGTTTAGTAGGTAAGGGGTTTTGCCATGTTGGCCAGGCTGATCTCCAACTCCTGACCTCAGGTGAGCCCCCACCTCAGCCTCCCAAAGTGTTGAGATTACAGGTGTGAGCCATCGCATCTGACTAAATAAACCAAAAAATTTAGATAAATGAATTTGGAGGAAATCTTTATAACAGATCAGATGGACAGATAATTCTAATTTACTGTCTCTCTGACTTAATAAAATATTAGTCAATAACCTAAGAAGAAAGGAACAAAACCTAAAAATTCTCTATTCACAAATACAAATACTCAACAAAGTCAAAACCTAATAACTTGTTGACCACTTATTCCTCCTCTGAAATCGGCTCTTGAATGTGTTGAACATGGATTGACTTGGGATTAGGAAATTTTAAAAATATTTTTTAAAGTTTCACTTTTTGGAATTTAAAATTAATCCAAATTATGTAATATACAACATTTGGAACTTACCAATCAACACTCTCTATCATTTTATTTTTTTACTCTTCAAATAATTTCTTGTTCAACATTTTAAAATGCTTTTAAAACTAATAGATCCTGCAGGCTGGGCAACGTGGGGAGACTGTCTCTACAAAAAATAAAAATAAATTATTTTATATATATATATAATATACATTTATGTAAATATATATATTTTAAGTATATAAAATATATTTTTAAAATTTTATTCTTTAGCCAGATCATGTGGTAAGTGTATGTTTAGTCTGGCAGGAACTTGCAAAACTGCCTTCCATAGTGGCTGTACCGTTTTGCATTCCCAGCAGCAATAGATGAGAGTTCCTGTTGCTCCATTTCTTCACCAGCATTTGGTGGTGTCAGTGTTTGCATTCAAGCCAGTCTAATAGATGTGTAATGGTATCTCATCCTTGTTTTAATTTGAATTCCCTATTGACATATGGTTGTTTGGATGAATGGAGGCAAGATGGTGCACTTCTGGATTCTTCATCCCCCCAACTTTTCCCGCGCGCGCGAAAATGCAGCCGGCGACCCGGGAAGGTGCAGATCAACTAGGCATGCGCCAGGTGATGTCAATCCAAAGAGACCAAGATTTACCTGGTCGCACCTGCCGAACGCCCTCAACACGCCCGTGCCCCGCCTATCGCCCTCCCACTCCTAGAAAAGCCACTCCAGACGAATGCCACGCACGGACTTCCCAGCTTCCCCACTGCGGTTGGGACTGTCGGAACTCCGTCCGAGAGCTACACGGACGACTCTGTGGGCCTCATTTGCCAGAGGCCGACAGACCTCTCCCCACCCACCTTCTTCCCCTGAAGCTAGGTGACCAAAATAAACTTGCAGTTTTGCTCCTACACTTGCCTAGTCTCTGGTTCTTTTGTGCCCGCTCTGGTGGTCTTAGAAAAACAAATCAGTTGGTGCTGAAGGCCCAGGAGGAGACCCCTCCTCAGGCCTCTAAGGGTTGAGGAACCTCCTCCTGCTCCCACACAGCAGACGGACCAGGACCTGAGACCCGCTTCCCTCACTCTCACGGCCTCTCTGGGGGTAAGTGCCCTTGTCTCCTCTTTACCTCCCTCAGCCAAAATCCTGCGCAGGTCCGAGGTCCATTTGGAGCCACCAAGTGGCTCGGGAGACCCGTTCAGGATGGAGCCGTCCACCTGAAGGTAATCTCCACTTTGGCTTCAAGAGCCTCCAGTCTGTCTCTGCTGGTTCCAAAGGACGCTTTGGAGGCAGGCAGGGATCCATTTCCATTTCCATTGTGTCCATTGTGTCGGTAAAGAGGAAACAAATGGGAAACCCCCAGTCCAAATTTCCAAAGAGCACCCCCTTGGGGTGCCTCCTAGCCAATTTAAAAACCTTACAGCTTGAACAAGACCTTAGGAGGAAGCGGTTAATTTTCCTTTCCACTGTGGCGTGGCCCCGATACAAACTAGACAATCAGTCTCAGTGGCCACCAGAGGGCACCCTAGATCGCAATGTTCTGACCGACCTCAGCAATTTCTGCCAGCGATTGGGCAAGTGGTCTGAAATTACGTACATACAAGGCTTTTGGGCCCTACACTCTCGTCCCGACCTGTGTAGCCGGTGCTCTTCAGCCCAAGTTATGCTAGCCAAGGACGCCGGCTCACAGGAACCCGAAAAAGAGGAGTCTTCATTCCTTTCTGTTCAGCCGGAGGATCTAGGGTTCCCCTCACTTCCGCCCTATACTTCTCCTCCCTCCGCCCAGACTCCTCCTTCCTCTTCCTTACCTACTAGTAATCCACTCAGTCCCATACTTTCTTCGGGGCCCCCAACTGGCTGTCTTGAGTCTCCTGTCTCTGCACACACCCGCTCTAAGTGCCCTGCTGATGCCTCCACTCCAGCCCCACACCCTCCTACAGTGTTAGCGCCTTTGTGAGAGGTGGCTGGGGCGGAGGGGGTAGTCAGAGTACATGTCCCTTTTTCATTGGCCGATCTTTCCAAAATTGAGAAGCGTTTAGGGGATTTCTCAGCTAATCCCACCATCTACACAAAGGAATTTAGATACCTTTGTCAGGCCTATGATCTAACTTGGCATGACCTCCAGGTTATCCTAACCTCCACCCTAAACCCTGAGGAGCAAGAGCGCATCCTAGCGGCTGCCAGGCAGCACGCCAACCAACTACATTTAACTGATGCCACCATCCCACAAGGGGAGCAAGCAGTACCCTCGGCAGACCCAGACTGGAACTACCAAGCAAACCAGCCTGGGCGCCGTAGGCGAGACATAATGGTTCAGTGTTTGTTGGCCGGTATGCAAACAGCCTCAAACAAAACTGTAAATTTTAACAAAGCTCTTTAGTACGTTGCTATTCAAAGTATGGCCCTTAGACAAACAGCATCAGCATCACCTGCGAGCTAGTTGGAAATGCAGAATCTTGGGCCCCTCCACAAACCTGAATCAGAATCTGCATGCTACCAAGAGCCTGGGTGATTGAGTTCACATATTAATGCTTGAGAAGGGCTGCTTCTGGAAAGAGACTGACACACACGTTCAGGGCAGAAATTTTACAATATATATCAAAAACTTTAGACAATATTAATATATTTAATACAGTAATTTTATTATACAGGCTGGAGTGCATGGCGTGATCTCTGCTCGCTGCAAGATCCACCTCCCAAGTTCAGGCCATTCTCCTGCCTCAGCCTTCCAAGTAGCTGGGACCACAGGCGGCCGCCACCATGCCCAGCTAATTTTTTTTTGTATTTTTAGTAGAGACGGGGTTTCACCGTATTAGCCAGGATGGTCTCGATTTCCTGGCCGCGTGACACACCCGCCTCGGCCTCTCAAAGAGCTGGGATTACAGGCATGAGCCACTACGCCCGGCTCTATGATTCTGGTTTTATTTTCACTTTTTAAATTGGGGAGACAAAACTTACCTTGCGGGGTGAAAATTAAAGCAAATCTACACAGAATAAATGACGGATGGCTTATCTTAAAAAATACAAATTGGTAGGGGTTGGGCAGGGTGGCTCATGTCTGTAATCCCAGGACTTTGTGAGGCCAAGGCAGGTGGATCATCTGAGGTCAGGGGTTCGAGACCAGCCTGGCCAACTTGGTGAAACCCAGTCTATACTAAAAACACAAAAATCAGACAAGTGTGGTGGTAGGCGCCTGTAGTCCCATCTACTAGGGAAGCCGAGGCAGAAGATTTGCTTGAACTCGAGAGGCAGAGCTTGCAGTGAGCCGAGATTGAGGCCCATGGGATCATTCTGGCTGCAGCCAGGCCCTGCCTGGCTCAGTCCATGTGCTCAGCCCATCCATTCTCACTTGGAGGGGTCTGGAATCAGATCTGATGGGGGGTCGTGAGATGACCCCAGCAGGTGTCCTGAAGCTCCCCCTCCCCAGGTGGAAATCAGCTCAAGGAGGTCCTGAAGATAGGACTACTGGGGGTCTTGGGTTTCATCCTGGGACGCCGCCCACGGTCCCCTCTCCACGTGGCCCCCTACTGGACCTCGGATCCAGCCGCTGCCAAGGCTGCTGCAGGAGAGCCCCTGATGCCACTCCCAGTGGCCGCCATCATTTAAAGGGGACGCAGCCTGACTGCCCGCAGGGGAGTGCGGGGCGGCCCAGCCAATGCGCATGCGCGAAGCGCGAGCGGGTGCTGGCGTCACAGTGGTTCCCACGGTTGTCAGGGAAACCACGCCCTGAGGCCTGGCAAACAGGAGCCCTCCATGGCAGTGCTTGGGGGTCGGGGCTAGCAGGCTCCAGCCTGACCTCTCCACGGGGTCCACAGGACTGTCTCCGGATGCCAGGAGTCGTGGCAAGGGTTGACCAGGATGATGAAAGCACAAGCGGAGTCCCAGGGAGGCAGCGCCGCATCCCAGCCTCAGGCCCGCCCGGATGCTGTTCGAGTGAGTCACCCCAGAAGTCGTGCCCCCCGTGATCTCGAGGACGGGTCGGCCTGCAGGCCTGTGGGCTGCTCTCTCAGCCGCGGGTCCTTCCGGTCGAGAGCCCAATCCCGAACCCCGTAACCTCAGGGGCTGCCTGTGGGTGTTTGTTTCTGGGCCACTGACCTATGACTGTCTGTGTGTGTATGTCCCCATTTTGTGTGTTTGTGTGTCTCCCATTCTCGCTTCTCTCACTGTCTCTGACTCTGTGAGTTTCTTGGCCTCTCTCTGTCGATGGGTGTTTACGTGTGTGTGTGTTTGTGTGTGTGTGTGTGTGTTTGGAGGAATGTGCCCTTTGCGCCAAAATGCGATTTCTTGTATGTCGCCTTGTCTTTGGAGAGCCTCCCTCTGCGTGTCTTCCCGGGTCATGTGTCCGCTTGTCAACCGTTTTCACGGCTGTTCCATTTTGGGTTTGTAAAGGCCTCGACCACGTGAGGAGATGCGTGGCTCCTGGAGCATTTGAAATCTCATTCCCATCCCGGGCGACCTCTTTTCACGGATCAAGACGAACACACTCCAGCCGCAGAGAAAAGCCACAGGAGAGCTCATTGTCCTGCAGGAGAGGAGCAGGCCCACATCACAGAAGAGGCTTGTATCTTTTCAGGGCTCTTCTCTGAGAAAACAAGCCACACCATGGCACGGGCTGAAAGAGGAAGCTGGGAATGGGAGATGGCCACAATGCCAGTCACTGGAACGCTGGCCTCACTGGACAAGCCACCCGTTTGGAACCCCTACCCTTAAGCCCGTGGCAGTGGCATGGTGCTGTACCCCGCCTGGGCTCTGGCCTCTGCTCCATCCTCCCTCTGGCTGTGTATCCCCTGTTTCTCCGGGGCATAGATGCTTCTCGGTCTGGCTGGATGTCTTCCATAAGGATCACTTCCCAGTCCATCAGGGAGACATTTCCTGGAGATCCCTGTCATGATTGCTTCTCTCTCCAAACCTGCTTCGGTTTGAGTCGATTTCCAGCGGGGCAGGAGGAGCTACAGGGCTCCTGCTGGGGTCTCAGGACTCCACTTCAGATCCAACTCTGGACCCCTCCGGGTGAGAAAGCATGGGCTGAGCACATCTAGTGAGGCAGGCAGGCTCTCGCTGCAGCCCACAATCATCCCATATGCCTCAAGGGGTGCTGTCCGCTGAAAGTTCACTGACCCATCTCAGCCCTCTGCCTCCCTCCTCCTTTGAAAGACAAGTCCTTGTCTTCTGGGACAGGTGCTGTCACATATCTTCTGCACATCCAGTCTCATTTCTGAGAATGAGACTCCCCCCTGCTCCTGCGGGGACTGACCCCCCTGAAAATTTTGGCTGGCTGGTAGATCCCAGGCGTTTTTTGACTTTCCCTGGCATTCATGGAAAGGTTACCTGTGCCCTCCTTCCACCGGGCACATGCCTGGACACCATTGTTTCTTCCACAATCGCCCTGTGTGCCCTCAGTGACACACGTTCACACCATCTGCTCTAGGGTACGCCACTGCCACGCATTGGCTCCACCTGGGAATCACCCCCGGACCTGGTTACACGTGTCCTGGAAATTGGGATCAGGTTGAAGGAGCCCCAGGAACTTTAGATCAGGGCAGGCCACTGCTCTTTCAAAGGAGGGAGGCAGGAGCAGCTCCTTTCCTCACAGCCTCAGAGGGAACCAACCCCGCTAACACCTTGATTCCAAGCATCTGGTCTCCAGAATTGTGAGGCAACACATTTCTGTTGCTTAAGCCACTCTGTTTGTTGTTCTTTTTGTTTTTCTTTGAAATGCAGTTTCGCTGGAGTGCAGTGGTGTGATCTTGGTTCACTGCAACCTCTGCTTCCCAGTTTCAAGTGACTCTCCTGCCTCAGCCTTCCAAGCCCATCATCACGCCAGGCTAATTTTTGTATTTTTAGTACAGACAGGGTTTCACCATGTTGGTCAGGCCAGTCTCAAACTCCTGACCTCACGATCCACCTACCTCGGCCTCCCAAAGTACTGGGATTACAGGTGGGAGCCAACGTGCCTGGTCACTGTGGTACTTTCTTCTGACAACCCTGGCCCTCTTTTCTTTCCTACGCTTCTACCAGCAGTACCCCTGCCCCCTTGTTCTACTCTCTACATCCCCTGAAGACGGTCAATTCTCTTAAATCTTCAGGTCTTTGCACAGGCTATTTCCTCAGCCTGAATGCTCCTTTCCTTAGTAGTTTGTCTGCCTAACTCCTGTGTCATTTAATGTCTTGGCTTAGTGACTTCCTCCTCTGGAGAGTTCTTCCTGGCCATCCATCCTTCCTCCACCTCCACCCACAAGACTTTATTAAATGCCCTTCTGGGTAGCACATAGCATGCAATTAATCAGACTGTGCATTATTCCCTATTTTCTTGTCTCCTCGCTAGATGGCAAACTTCCTGAAAGTAGGAATTATGTTGTAGACATCTACGATTTCTGCCTTTTCAGCACCCTTTGTTACTAGCTCCCCAATTTTCTCTTAGAAAAACTCACCTTCCCTATCTCCAGTCCACAAAATTCAAACGATCCCACTCCATAGCTCAGGGCTGAGCAGGGAATCCAGACCCTGTGCATGTATTTATATCCGCTTCTCATGGCCATAGAGATGGATTCAGGGGTGACCATTACCTGCTGGGACCACTGAAAGCAAGCTCTGAGATTTCTGCCAGGACTCTCAGGACTGAGAAACTCTCCTGTTGCTGGAATTACTACATGCGGGGCTGCTGGTAACCCATGATCTTGTTGATTCTACATGGGAGAGCCCACCAGAAAGTAAGGCTGACGCAGGGGCAGAGAGAGCTGTGGTAGGGAGAAAGATCAGCTCTTAACTAAACCAGGGCTTGGGATGTTTGTCCACTCCAGGGCTTTTTTCACAGTCTGACATTTCCCCTATGTGGTTCATATGTTCACCAATGACAAAATAATAGGCAGAAGTAAACTTAAGAAGAAAAGGTAGATTATAAACTAGGTCTTATTCAGGGTGTCCATATATATAGGCCTCTTGATACCCAATTTATCCTGCGTTATTATTCAACTTGCTCAGTTACTAAACTGATGAAAACATTGAATTGGCTAAGTTGTATATGTCTGTGTGTATCTTAATGGGCATATGCAAAGCTTGAGAATCTGTTTCGTAAAGGTTCTGATTGTATTAGTATGATCCATACTAAGTATCAGTTCAGGTAGTGTGTGCAGTGCTTAAGATCCAGGCTTTGGAGGTGGGCAAATCACAGTCTGACTTTTGGCTCTGCCATTTCTCAGTCGTGTAACTTTAGGCAATTTATGTATCCTCTGAGCCTGGTTTCTTTATCTGCAAAAATGAGGATAATAATGATACTACTTCATGGGGCCATTGTGGGAATAAAAGGAAATAACACATATAAATAGCACATAGCACAAAGCCTGGGTATATCACACAGCCACGAGGAAAAAAAAAAAAGCTTTACATTTCTTTTTAAAATAAACATTTTATTTAAAAATATATGCATTTTCTTTTAAAAAAAAGAACACATGCCAACTTTGGTATTTTAGCCACTGCTTTTTGTCTCTTCCTAGTAACCCATATTTTTTTTCTGATTATGTATAATTGAGCCAAAGAGACCAATGTGAAAACACCACTCCACAAGGTCCCGCAGAGAACCTATGCTTGCTCTTTTTTTCTTTACAAAGTGTCTCTTTGTGCTTTGCTGAGGGAGGATTTTAAGCACCCAGCAATACATTGTCCTCCGCTCCCACTGCAGGGTCATTGGAAAGGAACTCTTGGGAGCAGTGTGGGTTCCTTTCCTTTAGAAAACATTAAAATAACTTCCAGGATTCCCATCGTTATACTCCCCTTTTCCATTTACACACAGGAGCTATGAAACCACTTCTAGGAAATGCATGCTCCAGTGTTCATGACGGGAGCAGATGGTTAAAATAAGCACAGGAGACCTTCAGGTATTGGTTTGTCTTAATCCACAGGGAAAATTGCTGAGTCCCAGAATCAAAAGGAAACTTACTCGTGTTATTGCATTCAATGAGTCCTGTAACAATTTCCCTGGCAGATGACAACAAAATTCTTCCCAGATCTCATCCTGTCTTGCAATCGTCTCCCCATGGCTAATCTCAATCTAACCATGGTTTCTCTATAAACCTGGACTCTAGAATCAAACTCAGCTCCTTAACACAACTGACCAGAGCTTGGCACTATAGGATTGTCTTGTTCCAGGATCTGGGCTTTGTGTGTCTGTCAGTATCATCTGTCTAATAAATCATTGGCAATTTCAACCCTGAACCAATCTACCAGTTTATATTGGATTTATGAGAAAACCAGGGACCCAGATTCTTTTCACTACAAGTTTTCTCATATCTGATATTTGATAGCAAACTGTGTACCAGCAATTAGGAACTTCCTTCTGTGAGGAAGGCAGCTGAGGGCTGTAGGGGGAAATCAAATTGCCTTCGTATTCTTAGATGATTTTCTTTTAAGGGCAAGAGGCTCACCAGTAAGTGTCCCTTTTGTCTATAAATAATAGACAATTATTTGCTGTGATAAATAGGGATAGGACACAAAAAAAGCTTTTTCCACCCTTTCCTTACTTTCAAGGGGCTTCTGTATCTGGCAATCAAAACAAATCTTCAAACTCTCATGGATGTTTTAAATGATGGGAAATATTAAAAGATCTCCAAGTGATAGACTACTGGTGTTTGTCCACCAAGAAAAAGGCAAGAATTTTGGAGTGAGAGATAGCTTTTAGCTAAAAAGTGATCCCCACCTCTACCCTCCCTTTTGGAAAAATGAAGACCACCCCCTTTTTTTTAATCATAGCTAAAAGGTTTCTAGTTTGAGAACTGGGAGATTCTCAGTGTTCCTACATGTAGCAAATACAACTCCCTGGTCATTCAAATCTGAACAACCTGTGCTGAATCAATTCAGTATTGCTTATCTAAAGATTTGTGTGCTTTGCCCATGGTTGGGTATCAAATATTAGCCACTGGATGACTAAATCTGATGTGGGAGTTTTCAGCCAGACCAGAATCTGTTTCTAGAAGAGCTGATTGACTTTAAAATAAATAATACTTGGAAAGGACTATTTTGAATACTTCGGATAGATTTTACTGATTCTTTTTTTTTTTTTTTTTCTTTCAGGTTGGATGTAAACGTTTTTGACTGGCAAAAGGCTGACAGTTCTCAGCTCCTTGATTGTTCAGGTGAATGTTGTCTTGGTTTCCTCAATTACTGGTACAATTGTTGCAGTGCTAAGAATGACTTCTCCTTAAAAAAAATTATCACGGCCGGGCGCGGTGGGTCAAGCCTGTAATCCCAGCACTTTGGGAGGCCAAGATGGGCGGATCACGAGGTCAGGAGATCGAGACCATCCTGGCTAATACGGTGAAACCCCATCTCTACTAAAAAATACAAAAAAAAAACAAATTCTCATTTACTTCTCATAGTGTTACATCTTAGCTGAACGGAGAAGTTCATAGATCAGAAAGTTTGGCCTTTTTTTCTTCCCTTCCTTCTTTCCTCTCTTCTTTCCTTCCTTCCCTTCTCCTTCCTTCTCTCTTTGACCCCTTCCCATCTCCTGTCTTCCCTTCCTTTCTCCCTCCCTCTCCTTCCTCCCTCCCCATCCCTCTCTTCCTCCCTCTTTCTCTCTTCCAATAGAAAATGTGTTGTCTCATATTAAATTTGTTAGAAGCAGGGTCACGACTAATAAGCACTGGCTTGCTGCAAGCACTTGCATGAATAAATTTTTTGACTTCTTTAGCTAAGTATGAATCTACTAGACTGCAACAGATAGCTGCAAATGTCTTCAAGTCTTCATCACCACGGGGGTTCAGAAGTCTTAAGAAAACTGCACATGGTCATCTTCAGGTTGTAAGAGCATTAGGCAACTTGAATGCGACCATCTTCGTAAGTCTCTGTACATCTTTTAGTCGTGCCTGATTTGTCATCACAAAAGACACAACTAAGAGTTTAAAAGAATTTAAAATAAAATTCTCAATGGGAGACAAATTCATGGATTATCTGATGTACTGGAAGCAGCCAACTTCATCAATTTTCTCCCAATTATCTCCAGTTTTCTCCCTCAAATTTCACATCTGAGCTATGAAGAGAGAGGGTGAATGTGGTTTGTGGAGACTGTGGAAGGAGGTTGAGAGCAGTTATCCAGAGATCTGCTCTTTTAACTGTGTTGATTTCCATTGGGATATAGGAACCATTTTATCTTTTGTCTACCGTCAGGCGTATCTATCAGTCCTGGGTCACAGCCTAAAAGATCCCCATAAAAAAAGCACAATCTGGAGAAGTACAGAGGCCTCCTAACTAGGTCTAGTCTCTCAGATAGAAATACCCAAAGGAAAAATATAATTAACGCTCAGTCCCAGGTCTCAGAGTAGGGGCGCTGTGTGAATTTGTTTTCCAAAGGAAGTAAGGGGAAGAAAAAGAACATGCAAACAGCAAAACATGACACCTGAAAAGTGCACTGACCAGCCAGCTTTGTCAAGACCCCAAGAAAACATCAACAGCTGAGGAATGAACAAATGTGTGGAGTGAGTTAATAAGGTTTTCTTCCCCAGTAGCTTCATCTTTGAAGGAAACACTGGCGATTTTTTCTTCTGGATTTTGTTGGTTCTGGTGACTGACATAAAAGCAAAATAAAAAAATTTATCATGTGGATCTTTTAAAACACAATGCAGATACAGGAATGTAAAATGATTTTCATCTTCCTTTCATATTCTTCTACAAGAGACTGTGATACCATTTCCAGCTACTAATGGTGAAGCTGTTCTGTCTTTTCACATCCATACTCACTGCCAAGATGAGCTTGTTCACGATAAGCAAGTAGCTGTGAGTCATCGGGTTGGAGCCGTTAGTCATACACAGAGAGGCAACGTGTAGTCTGGTTGATTAATCAGAAATTCATAGTGAGAAAGGCCAGGTATCATTCACATCAGATTAAGGGTTAAAGGCTTTTGGTGTAGAAGTCAGTAATGCTGCTTTTGAAGATACACATGCACACAGATATAATATACACATATGTATATATCTATCATACATACATGTGTATTTATGTGTGTGTGTGTATTCGCCCACTCACATCCCACCCACAGAATAAGATCTGGCAGCTTTCAGAGTAGCAATCACCAAAACCTCTCTGTGTTCACACATTTTTTACAAGTTAACAACGGAATGACTTCTAAATCTTTGGTTTATCAAAAAGAGAGCTCCTAAAATCACAACATTTTGATTATTTTTTCTATAAGTGCACAGTGAACAACTTTTTTTTTTTTTTTTACAAAAGATAAAAACAGTGCCTTAGTGATTTAAATAAAAAAACAAAACAACAGCAATAGCTCTTTTCTACAGCATGCAACAATATAAAATGGTGAACTGGAGCTACAGTGAGCCTTACAGAGACTGTCCTGAAATTTTAGTTTTTTCCAACTCCCAGCCAAAGCCACGAGAGGTAATGAGGAATGCACATTAGACCACTGTCTTTTTACTTCCATTGTTTTCAATGTGCAATTCTGTTTTCTTTCAAAAACCCAGATTTGAAATTCTCTCCTGTAAATATCATCCATATTTGTCTTTACAATGTAATGATTTCTAGTTTCCTCAGAGCAACACAAACCAATACTTTCTTGAAAACTGAATGAGAATAGAAGGAACATTGTGACTGATGAACCAAGTCACCAGTTTCTTCCTCAAGAAATTCTTGCGACTTCCTTTTGCAGCAAATTGTGCGTGTGGAGTATGAGTCCTCCAGAAGAACCTGGATTGTTACATTTTTCAAAAATGGTTTTCTTAGGAGTATGGGAGCTTGTTAGAGCTGAGAAGTCCTCCCCTCCCAATGTTGGGGCAGAAAAAGAAAGATGGCCCAGGGAGGAACAGGAAAGTATTGGTGCCTTGAGGGAAAACTGGAGTGAGAGAAAGATAAAGTGATAATAGCAAAACAAAAGGAGAAGTTGGACTCCCATAAGTAATAGTCCTGTTATAGGAACCCAGGTTGTTTATTCCAGGGTATGTGAAATGATGTTATTCTCTAGTCCTGTCTGAATTATCCCTGGTACGGCTTCCTTCCTGTGCCTCAAGATATGTTTCTACCAATGTGGTCATCTCTAGTCTTTGGAACTAAAGGGGGCTGGCTGTGTTGGGGAGTTTGTGGCATCTCTTTCGGGGGAAGAAGGTCTGCATCCTTCAGGGTTCTCATCTAGGACACGTACTTATCAGCAGAGATATGGTGGGAATGATTGGGCCACTGGTTAAAAAAGAAGAAAGTTCTGGGTGGAGTTCTGTGTACTTAGTTCAGGTTAACCGTTATTAGTGACCACAGTGAGTCCTGGGTACAGGTTCAGAACCACTCCAATGGGGCAGTTTCGTGGTAGAGGAACATTGAGCTGATTTAGCTTTCCTCAAAAAAGATTGGTTTTGTCCCTCTGTCTCAAGAACTTTTGATTTGACGCTGGGTCTGGCCTCTCTTTTGAAAGAGAGTAATGGAGACATTGGGCAACAGCTTCCATCTCAGGTATGTCTTCCATAACCTTGGAGGGCTGGCTTCCCTGTGCTCCCAAAAGACTGTGTTTCCTTTCCACTTTATCTCTAGTGAATTAATGAGAAAAGCTTGCAGTGTGAGCTTCTGCCCCAACAATGCCTGAGAAAAATAATGGACTAGAAATATACTGGCCTTTGAAAAGGCAGTGAAATATCTTTTTTGGCATCCTTAATCTGAGAAAGCACATTTCTGAATGCATGTTGAAATCATTAACAGGTACTGAATGTTGGTAAATATTACAGTATATGTATTTCTTCAAATGTCTTCTATTTGTTCTTGTTGATTAGCACAGAAGTCTCCATTGCTTCTCTTCAATTCTCTTCTTCTTCTTCTTCTTCTTCTTCTTCTTCTTCTTCTTCTTCTTCTTCTTCTTCTCTTCTTCTTCTTCTTCTTCTTCTTCTTCTTCTTCTTCTTCTTCTTCTTCTTCTTCTATTTTTGGACAGTAAAGTACGTATGGCTGTGTGCTTTCCCCCACGGAACTCCTATTGGTCTTCCGTAGCGCTGGTGCATCGGGCATTCTACCACTGCTGTAAGTGAAAGTCCATGGAAGACCTCAAATTGAGATCAGTGACATCCAGGAAATCGATGTTGAAGATGCTGGGACTGCTGGTGCTGAGGGCGCTAAAGCCTGATGTGGAACTTGGCGGAGGGAGGTCTAGCCACTCTATGGTTTCCCAAGGAGATTCAGTGAAGCTTAACTGAGGCCCACTGCTGTCCACAGAAGAGGGCAAAACTGTCTGCATCAGAGAGAGGGGGCCTGGCAAGATCTCATATGCATTGAAGACGTCTTCTGCAGCCTTCCCAGATAATCCATCCATTATCTCATCAAAATGAAGTTCTTTGCTCCCAATTTTTAGAAGGGTGACATCACTCACCTTTCCTAGGGGGCTCTGGGAATTTACTGAGACTTCAAGATGCTCATCACTGTCGGTGGCATAGGGATCAAAGGGGATCTGGCCGCCTGAAGAGGCTTGTTCAAAGGAAGCTGAGGGCTTGGGGAGGACAGCAGCTGGATTTTGGGAAGATCTGGGTATCTTTGGGACTTTTTGAAGACATGAGTGATCCTCTCTAGCGTCTGGCATTTCTGTGGGCAATACACGATGTGACTTGTTAAATCACTTCAAATTGAGCATGCCACACAATATGAGTGAGTTACACTTAGATACGGAAGACGGCCATGCTTCCCTGGTCACCGCTCACCACCCAATCTCATCTCTAAGCTGCTCTGTCAATCTCCAATTCATCGTCCCTCTGGTTTTTCCCAAATCCTTTCCTGTTGGGAATTCTACTCTGTGATTCTTAAACACTCTTCCCTGAAGGTTCCTGTGCCTACTCCTCTGATCCCTGGTGGTCCCTTGAGGACACTGAGTCCATCCCGACAACCTCAGTGAGGGCCTGAAGATGAGGGACCAGGTGCCACACCATTGCCACTTTCTGATTGCTACTCCCCCTCCTTCTGATGTCAACTCAGCAGTTTTGGGTTTTGAGGGTGACACCAATGCCTCGCCCCTAGCCTTCTGGTCACTCCTCCTCATTCACTGAAAACTCTACTTCCTACTCCACTGTCTTTCCCCCACTTCAGCCCTTCTCATTCTGTAACCTGAGCATCCTTGGAAATCACAGCATTCATGGTGGCCTCTCAGCTCCAGACTTGCTCTCAACTCCAGTGATTCCCTCTTTCCCACCCTGTCAGACACATCTTGGATTGTGTCATCTCCAAATACTGCATCTGTCTGAAAGCTCACTTTCAAGCTCTGTTTTCTACTCGGTGTTCATCCTCTCCAAACACTCCAAGCCACCTATTAAGTACCTGGTAACAATAATTTTGCAACCATTTACAGTCACGCCAATCCACAGACTCTACTACATTATCACTGTCCACCAGTCCCTCTGGTCTTCACTTCTCTCCTTGTCCAGCCTGTAGTTTTGGCAGAACCCTACCTCTGGATGAGCCTGACCATCTGCCTTCACTGAGCATGCTCTGGATCAGCAGAACATTGCAACAAAAAAATTATACAACAAAACTGACTTGGTTTCTCTTTAGATTTCTGATGTCAGACCTACCGCTGGCATTTAAGACTGCAAAACAACCCTGCTGTGTTTCTCCAGAAAACTCAATTCATTCATAATTAAGCCATAACTGCTCTTCTTCACCTGAATCATCCACACTCCCCTTCTACATCCTCATGCGTTTCTGGCCTTGCCACATATTTCATTAAAGATGTACAAGAGCAAGCCAGGTGCGGTGGCTCACGCTTGTAATCCCAGCGCTTTGGGAGGCCAAGGTGGGCGGATCATGAGGTTCGGAGATTGAGACCCTCCTGGCCAACATGGTGAAACCCCATCTCTAATAAATATACGAAAAATTAGCTGGACATGGTGGCGCACACCTATAGTTCCACGTACTCGGGAGGCTGAGGCAGGAGAATTACTTGATCCCGGGAGAGGGAGGTTGCAGTGAGCCGAGATTGCACCACTGCACTTCAGCCTGGTGACAGAGTGAGATTCCATCTCAAATATATATGTGTGTGTGTGTATGCTTATGTATGTGTGTGTGTGTGTATGCATATGTGTGTGTGTGTGTGTGTGTGTGTGTCTGTATAAAAAAACAGGCATCTGATATGAACTCTTCTCATTTTTCCATCACATAACTTATATACACACATATGTTTGTACCCATCTCTTTCTTCTTCCCTCTTGTTACAGTGGAGGAAAGGTGTGTTCACTTGCTTGTTTTCTGTTTCCCTTACCGGACTGTAAACTCTATAGAAATCAGGACTTCGTCTTATGCAGCACTGAGACTAGCACAATGCCTGGCTACCCCTTCTCTGAGTCCTTTTTACCTCCGTCTCTGAAATCTTAAATGTTTTTGCCCAAAGATTCTTCCCTGAGTTCTTTTCTTTTTTTCTACACATCCTCCTCATGTCATCTTATTCATTTGTGTGGTTTGAAATTCTAGGTACACACTCTGTAATTTTTTAAGTAAATAAATGAACAAATTAGAAGATGACAAAAAGCACATGTTGATTATGTTTTATTGCTAGCATGAATAACATTTAAGCCTGAATGAACCATCCAGTGGAAGGTTACTAATTGAATTTCACTTTGAGTTGGGGGCACAAAACGTTCATTATCTGCCTTTTTCTTTTCTCATAATTGAGATGGTAGGCACATTGAGATTAAAGCATAGAAAGAAGTAGTGCAGCAAGAGAAAACACTTAAGGAAACAAGGATTAGGCTGAGACATGAAAACTATTAAAATGATTCTGACAAATGCTCCTAGGACAAAGGCAGTGAGGAATCATCCACTATGCTTTCTTTTATCAGCTGTAAAAATGTGTGAGAAGCTCAAAGGAAATGACTCTCCCTGAGGACTGGCTGGTACATCCGACTCACAGTGTGCATCTGATCTTGCTACCGAGAGTTCATTCCTTAAGAGTTCACGCAGGTTCAGAATGCCCTAATGGACAGGACACAGGCAGTCTTACTCCACTTTCAATAAGCACATCGGGAGGTCATCCATCTGCTGACTCCGGGTCATTGCTATTACAGATTTTTTTTTTTTTTTTGAGACAGAGTCTCGCTCTGTCACCAGGCTAGAGAACAGTGGCCAGATCTCAGCTCACTGCAAGCTCCGCCTCCCGGGTTCACGCCATTCTCTGCCTCAGCCTCCAGAGTAGCTGGGACTACAGGTGCCCGCCACTCGCCGGCTTGTTTTTTGTATTTTTTTTTTTTTTTTTTTTTTTAGTAAAGACAGGTTTCACCGTGTTAGCCAGGATGGTCTCGATCTCCTGACTCGTGATCCGCCCGTCTTGGCCTCCCAAGTGCTGGACTACAGGCTTGAGCCACCGCGCCCGGCCAGAATTCTTTTTTTTAAAGACTGAATAAAATTCCATTGTATAGATATAACACATGTTGTTTATACATTTGTCAATGGACATTTGGGTTGTGTCTACCTTTGGGCTATGGTGAATCATGCTGCTATGACCATGGGTCTATTGCCTGATGGCTTTTTAACCATATTTGATTCAGCTTCAGTATTAATTTTAGGCAGATAAACTGCTGAATGAACAGTCTAACAACAGGAGAAAGGAAAAAGAAGGCACAATGCTTCCTAGCACAGAGTATTTTAGAGTCAGTTCTATTATTTGAGAGGTTTTCATCCCAGGAGCAGGACATCTTAGTATATAGAAAATGTCTTTTTAGGCTCTTACTTTGAAGTGACCTGAATTACCTCTTGCTTGGTTCTGCAAGTGGTCCAAGAACTTGGCTCATATTTTGTTGGTTCTTCATTGCAGTAGCTTGAGGAGCTGTAGACATGTAGGGTATGTCCCCTCCTCTCTGGCTCGTCTCAGTAGAGTCTATATTTCTGGACGTCCTTTGCCTGGCCTCTTCTGTTGAAACTGAAGAATCAGCTGATGAAGGAATGGGGGAGAACAAAGGTTCTCTATCCATCTCACTACTCTGAGAGCCCAGACTCAATAAAACACAGGTATCACTAATCAATATGGATGGGAGCACTGACAATAAAATGAGTCATTTATCAGTTCGAAGGTACCAGAAGCCTAAGTGTCTGGCAGGTAATTGAAATGAACTGAATATAGAATAAGAAAAAGAGACAGAGAGCAGAGCATAGTTGTGGCTCAAAGTAGCAGAAGAGCCTTGCTTTAGGCAATTGTCTTGCAGCAATGTGGCTCCTGGGTTGCCAGATCCTCTAACTTTTTAGAAATGAGAAAGCCCACTTTGCATACCATCTCCTGTTATTTTAAATATTCTTTAAGCCAGACAAAACTTAATTGCAGGCTGACTTTGATCTGTGGGATATCCGTATACAGCAACCGATGTAAATGTTCTTCTCTGGGTTAAGCACATATGAAGGGCTATCAAATACTTTATGCAAGCACAAACTATTTGAAATAGGGGATCATTAATTGTTTTCTGTTTTTCTTTTCTTTTCTCTTCTTTTTTGAGACAGGGTTTTGCTCTTGTCACCTGGGATGGACTACAGTGCTGCAAACTCAGCTCACTGCAACCTCCGCCTCCCAGGTTCAAGCAATTCTCCTGCCTCAGCATCCCGAGTAGCTGGGATTACAGGCACGCACCACCACACCCGCTAATTTTTGTATTTTAGTAGAGAGGGGTCTCATCATATGGTCAGGCTGGTTTCAAACTCCTCACCTCATGTGGTCCACCCGCCTTGGCTCCCAAAGTGCTGAGATTACAGGTGTGAGCCACCAGACCCAGCCTTGTTTTTTCTTTTTCGACTTTTAATTTTGAGACTTTCCAAATACAAACGAAAGCAGAGGATACAGTGAACCTCCTTGCGTTTATTATCCAGCTTCAACACCATCAATGTTTTGACAGGGTCATTGAATTTTAAAGCCAGGGAGCACCTTAGGAAGTATTGCCCTGACAATCACTGTCATCTATTTGAGAAGCTATTATGTACCTGAACAAAGTGGTAAGTGATAGGTTATCTGGAATCCTTACCAAGTAAATATCCCTGTTTTGTATAAGAGAGGTGAAGTGTTCACCTGAGCAACAGTGGCAGCTGGCAGATGGCAGATCTGGTACCAAAGCCGGACAGGTGACCCTCTCTCTTCTCTCCCTGCCTCACACAGCTACACACGCAACACTGTTTTCCATTATTGTCTACTAACTTGCTTATTTTGGTGGCGTGGCACATGACACACTCAGTATCAGAATTTACAACTATGTGAGGTTTATCATATAAAAACAATGTCTGTTCATTGAGTCAGTCTTTTATCTTCATAAAGAACAAATCACATGGTTACCTGCTTTACGGCATCTTCATAGGATGGAGGCTGTGTTACCTTTGAAATTGCTGAACTTGACTTAGAAAAAGGGGATGGAATTGAAAACTTTGGCCCCACCTATCAGAAGAGTGTAAACCAGCCATCTGCATGGGTAAAATACGGAGAAAGGTATTGAATTCATGGGTCTGACATGATACTGTTTTGTTCTAGAAACAACAGGCTAAAATTTGGAAAAATTGATCTAAGAGAAAAGAAAAGGTCAGGGCTGAGAAAATAACTCCCATATATTAACAATAGTGAATGGTACTGTGGGTTTGTTGGTGGTGCCATCTTAGAATGGGAACCTTGCAGATCAATTTCTACCTAAGGCACACCCTCTTCCTTTAGGGGAAAATAAGTAAGAGTCCAGTTCAATACGAAAAAGATCAGGCGGGTGCGGTGGCTCATGGCTATAATCCTAGCACTTTGGGAGGCAGAGGTGGGCAGATCTCCTGAGGTCAGGAGTTCGAGACCAGCCTGGCCAACATGGTGAAACCCCGTCTCACTAAAAATAAAAAAAAAAAAATCAGCCAGGCGTGGTGGCCGGCCTGTAATCCCAGCTACTCGGGATGCTGAGGTGGGAGAATCATTTGAACCTGGGAGGTGGATGTTGCAGTGAGCCAAGATTGCACCACTGCACTCCAGTCTGGGGGACAGAATGAGACCATGTCTCAAAAAAAAAAAAAAAAAAAAAACCAGGAATTTCCAGAGTAATCTATCTCACAGATCATTTATTCAAATGGGTATTTTGCAGAGAGCTGGAGGCATTGCTGAGGTCTCTTTATGAACCAGCTTTGTTTATTGTGAGAGTGTTCTCCTGTGGAGTGTCTGGTCCACATCAGGATCTCTGCCCCTTTCCTGACTTGTGGTATGTGGCACTTTTATGTCATGCTTACGTTGTTTGTCTCCTTTCTGCCACCTCTTCTTTGCCCCTTGAGACTCTCCATACCCTGAATCCTTCATACCCCTGACTTTTTCCACCAGCTGAAGGGTGACGTCTCTTCCTTTTCCATAAAGTTACTGCACTGTGTCTCCTGCTTTGCGCATCTCTCCAATCCTGTCCAGGGATCTGTGTCCCTCTCTCTTCCTCCAACACTGTTTCCCACACACCTGATCCCAATCTTTAACTTCACAGAAATTAGTTAATTGTTCACGTGTTTGCAGATTATGGCCATTTTAGTCATCATGATTTCTGGGATGACCCCAGGAAATGACTCCCTGGGAAAACTTCTAACTCATATTTGTACATCCTTTTACATGCACTTGGAGTGGATTTGTTTCTCTCTAAAATGAAATTTATTTCTGCCTTTAAAGGAAACTTCATTATTGCTCACTTTGGAGGACATTTCCAGCCCTTTATAATCAATCTGTCCCTCTCTCCCACCAGCATTGAATGTTGTAAGCACAGATCAGTCATTATTAACCAATATTGTTCTTTCTTTCTTTATTTTATTTATTTATTTTTTGAGACAGAGTCTCACTCTGTCACCCAGGCTGGAGTGCAGTGGTGCGATCTCGGCTTACTGCAACCTCTGCCTCCGGGTACAGAGAGAGAAGAGCCAAAGTGAATCCCATGTTGAAGCCTTTTTTCAGGTGCCTACCTTTTGCCGCACACATGGGCTTTTGGGACAAGGGTTGCCCCCAGCACCGTACTGCTGTCTGCTTGGGCTCCAGAGAAGGGCGGGTGGAGGCTCGAAGAATGGGGAGAGAAGCTTGGAGGATGGCCATCGTGAGCTCCTGAGTTCTGTAAAGGAAGAAGTGACAAATTACATGGCCAGCAGCAGCATACTTGAATTAGTGAGTCTCCTAAGCCATCTTCTATGACCACTTCCATTCTAGTCCAGCCACTGGCCCTCTTTCTGATCCTTGAACAGTCCCTATAAGATCTAACCTCAGGGCCTCTGTATGTGCTATTTCTCCTTCGCCTTCAATGCCTGCACCCCAAATATCTACAGCTTTTTTTTTTTTTTTTACTAGTTTCAAGGTTTTGCTAAATGTCCCTGGCCCTTCTAATTAAAGTCGCAAATTTCCAGCTGGGTGTGGTGGCTCACGCTTGTAATCCCAGCACGTTGGGAGCCAAGGTGAGCAGATCACGAGGTCAGGAGTTCGAGACCAGCCTGGCCAATATGGTGAAACTCTGTCTCTACTAATAATACAAAAATTAGCCAGGTGTGGTGGCATGCACCTGTCGTCCCAGCTACTTGGGAGGCTGAGGCATAAGAATTGCTTGAACCCGGGAAGCAGAGGTTGCAGTGAGCCAAGATCATGCCACTGCACTCCAGCCTGGGTGATAGAGCGAGACTCCATCTCAAGAAAAAAGTAGCAAACTTCCAAATTACACACACACACACACCCTTTCGCTTTTTCTCCATAAGATGTATCTTCTTCTAATATAGTACATAATTTACTTTGAAATTGTTTCATTTGCTTTTAAACTGTCTCTGTTCCCATGAGAAGAGAAATTTTTGTTTGACTAGCTCAGCTAATTCCCAGAGATGAAAATAGGGCCTGGCACATAGTAGGTGCTCAGTAAATGTTTGCACTATGCAGACCATTACATGAAGAATAAGATCTGATGATTTCCCCTTTAAACCTTTGAGGCATTGGTTTTCCCTATGATAAGGTTGGATACCAAGGAATCCT
The DNA here is from genome assembly GCF_009764315.1 of Trachypithecus francoisi. Lineage (NCBI taxonomy): Eukaryota > Metazoa > Chordata > Mammalia > Primates > Cercopithecidae > Trachypithecus > Trachypithecus francoisi. The sequence goes on from NW_022680861.1 coordinate 118,353, forward strand.
GGGCATCCTGAGAGCAGTGGTCAGCAAACTGCAGCCCACAAGCCAAGTCTTGCTCAATGACTTTTTTTAAAATAAAGTTTTATTGGGACGTAGTCATGTGCATTTGCTTACATGATGTCTGTGGCTGCTTTTGTGATACAAAGGCAAAATTAGGTTGGGATGACACAGACAGTGTGACCTGCAAAGCAAAAAATATTTACCATCTGACCCTTTACAGAGCAAGTTTGCCACCCCTGCCTTAGAGGATGAGTGACTTTGGTCTACCATGGAGATTCAAGGATTGTAGTGTCTGGGAGATGCTGCTATGCTTTTGGTAAACCCTTCACATTGAAAGTTCTGACATTAGCTCTTTAGCAGTTGACAAATGTAACCCACTTCCAGAGAGGTGTGCACCAGGCATGGTGCAACGTGCTCTTACCTGTGCAGTGCACACCTGGATGTGATGGGCGAGGAGACCCTGTGCCTTCTCCTGGGCCTGGAGGATGAGGGCATAAAGTGAGGGTTGTTGGGTGATGGGGGCAAACTGGTGTGCTGTGGGCTTTCACAACCCAAGCGGTGAATGCTGAGGAGAACACTGGGGGTGAGAAATGTGGAAGAAAGTACATTGGTTTGATCTGAGGACTCCACAACAATAGGCATTTCCAAGAGGCTGGAGTGGAGCCGCTTCACAAGCCGGCGGTTGACACTCTGAGCTGCTGCTTTGTCTTTTCACAGGTACTTGGGATGCAAAAGGGCAGCGGGAGACAGCCTCTTCCTGCTTGATGGAGGCAGCCAGGAAAGGCAGTGGCTTCCTCTCTGAACAGTTATTCCTTTTCTGCTTCTGAAAATGCATCCTCAGCTCCTCCACCTGCCTCTGCTCTTGCTGGAGTTTCAGGTGAGTTCGTGATCACCTTCTGCTTCTCCACCAGCATCTTGTCCTTCTCGGAGTCCAGCCCATCCAGCTCAGAAGGAACAGAGCCCCCATTCAGGCTGCTCATGAGACTCCTCCGTGCACACGTGGACTGGGGACGGGTGCAGGCTGAAGGAGGGGGAGGCATCATTGAAGGTGTCTGGCCAGGGCCCGGCCACCAACAGGTCAGAGGAGGCTGGAGAGATCGGGGGGCTGGAGCTGGTGCTACCAAAGTGGTAGAAACCATTGGAGAGGGCACTGGTGGAAGAAGTCTGGAAATTGGGCAGAGTGTTGGGTGTGACAGGAAAAGTGACAGTCGTTATATCCCCAAAGTTCGGCCCTGGGTTGCCAGAGCAGTCCTGGAAGGGTCAAATCCGGTCCATGAGGGCCGTTTTGGTGCCTGACACAGGCAGGCCCCAAATTCGAAGCTGTTGTCTTAATTCAGAGACCTAAAGAAATCAGAATGTGGTTAGTGTGCTGTTTAACGACAACATTTTTAAAAGTGTATTCTTTATAAATTAGCTTCAACACATCACAAATGGAATTCTACAATACTCAGTCTTTTTTATACTTCTTTCCAATTTCCTCTTCTACCCTGATATAAACCAGTTTTGCACAATTTTAACAATTACTTTTAACTTTATCATATATGATGTTTCCTTGGCCTTAGAGTCACAGAAATGTAGAGCTTGAATGAATGGTAGAAGTCGTCTAATCTACTGCCTGTCATCCCTCATGGCTATCCTTGTCCCCGTTTTTCTAGATGAGAAAACATATCCGCCAGGGTTTAGACACAAACCTCCAACAATAGTCTTGAAGTATAGCGAAGTCAGCAGCTTTTCTGGCTTCCTTGGTGAGGGCTCTTCCTACCACGTTCTCTTCCTCAAACCTGAGCATGCACCAACCACTGGAGAGTGTGTTACAAAGCAGACTGCAGGGCTCCACTGTGGGGTTTCTGGCTCAGTTGATATGTATTTCTAACAAGTCCTCAGGTGGTGCCCAGACCTGACTTTGAGAACCACGGCTCCTTATGAACATTTACATCCTAATTTTAAAGACCAGCTGTATAATAGTCGTCTACTGAGAGAGTAGGTGATCAGCTTGCAGGAGTCCCAGTCACTTTCTAATCAGGGCAGCACACCGATCTCTGAAAGGAGGGAGGCAGAGGGCTCACGGGTCTTTGAACTTTCAGCTGACACCACGCCTTCGGTCCCATGCGATCATTCTGGGCTGCTCCGAGGCCCTGCCTGCCTCAGTAGATGTGCTCAATCCATCCATTCTCACCCAGAGGGCTCCAGAATCGGATCTGGTGTTGGTTCGTTAGATGACCCCAGCAGGCTCCCTGATGTTCGGCCTCACCTTGCGGAAATCGGCTCAAAGAGGTCCTGAAGATGAGATCCCTGGGCGTTTGATCCTGGGACGCCACCCGCTGCCGCCTGTCCCACGCGGCCCCCTCCTGGACCCCGGATTCAGCTGCTGCCAAGCCTGCAGCAGGAGAGCCCCTGGCAACCAGCGGCCACCATCGTCCTTTAAAGGGGAGGCAGCCTGACTGCCAGCAGTGGAGCGCGGGGCGGACAAGCCAATGCGCATGCGCTAGTGGCGATCAGTTGCTGGCTTCACAGTAGTTCCCACGGTTTTCAGAGAAACTATGTCCTGAGGCCTGGCAAACAGGAGACTTCCGTGGCGGTGCTTGGGTGGCGGGGCTCCGAGGCTCCAGTCTGACCTCTCCACTGGGTCGACAGGGCTGTATCCGGATGCGAGGAGTCCTGGCCAAGGGCTGACCAGGATTTTGACAGCACAGGCAGAGTCCTGAGGAAGCAGCGCCGCATCCCAGCCTCAGGGCCGCCCGGACGCTGAGAATGTGAGTCTCCTCTGTTCCTGCGTGGACTGACACTCTGAAATTATTAACTGGCCAGTAGATACCAGGTGTTCTTTGATTTTCCCTGGCATTCATGGAAAGGTCATCTGCACAACGCTTCCATAGTGTACATGCCTGGACTCTATGGATTCTTTCGCCATCTCCCCATATGCCCTCTGTGACAAACGTTCACACCATCTGCTCTAGGGTGCGCCAGTGGCTTGTGTGGTCACATTGGGGCCAGCTCAGAATCGCCACTGGACCTCTTTACACGTGCGCTGGAAAGCGGGATCAGCTTGCAGGAGCCCCAGGCCCTTTCTAATCAGGGCAGCCCACTATTCTTTCAAAGGAGGTAGGCAGAGAGCTCACGGGTCAGTGAACTTTCAGCTGACACCACGCCTTGGTGCCCATGTGACCATTTTGGGCTGCAGCGAGGCCCTGCCTGCCTCAGTAGATGTGCTCAGCCCATCCATTCTCACCCGATGGGGTCCAGAATGGGAAATCACCATCACCATCAAGGTGCTCCTGAATATCACTTGGTACCGTTTCTCCAAAAGGGTTTCCCTGACGCTATATGAGAAGAGAGATATAACACTGTGAGTGGAATGCACACGTCACAAGGCAGTTCCTCAGAAAGCTTCTCTCCTGTTTTGGTCTGAACATATTTCCTTTTTCACCGTAAGCCTCAAAGCGTTCCCGAATATCCCATCACACGCTAAGCATACACAGGGTTAGAAAACTGCTCAATGAAAACAGGGGCTTATCTGAGTGAGAGCCATTAAGACGACACAGAGAAGTTTCACAGAAAGTTTCCTTCTGGATTTTACCTGAGGATATTTCTTTCTCCATATTCTAAGGATCGTTCCCAAATGTCCTCCCTCAGGGTCCACAAAAACAGTGATTTCAAGCTGTTCAATCCAAAGAACGGTTTACCTCTATGAGACGAATACACACATCGCAAAGCAGTTGCTCAGAAAGTTTCTCTGCAGGTTTCATTGGAAGACGTTTCCTTGCTCACCACCAGCCTCCAGGCGTCACTAAATATCCCTTCACAGATTTTTCAAAGACAGACTTTCGAAACTGGGAAACAGAGAGTAAGCATTAACACTGTGAAGTGAATGCACTTATGAGACAGATTCTTGGAACGCAAACTGGGCAACATATAGTAAGCTTACCTCTGTGAAGTGAATGCGCATGTCAGAGAGCAGCTTCTTGGAACGATTCTTCCTCGGTTTTATTTCAGCATATTTCACTATTTGCTGTAGTCCTCAGTGTGCTGCGAAATTCACTTTTTCGGTTTCACAGAAACAGTGTTCAAACACTGCCTTGGAGAAAAGAGGTATAACAAGATGAGTGGAATGCATACATTAAAAAGTCGTTTCTCAGAAAGCTTCTCTCCACTTTTTATCTGAAGATATCTCCTCCTTCACCGTAAGCCTGAATGTGCTCCCGAATGTCCTTCACCGATCCGTGTATTATGGATTTTCCAAACTGTGTAATATAAAAAAAGTTTTAACTATGCGTGTGATGAATAAATATATCTAACACAAAGCAGTTTCACAGAAATCTTCCTTCCAGTTTTCTCTGAGGATATTTCCTTTTTCACTATAGCCATCCCTATACTCCCGAATGTCTCTTGGTAGCTTTTTCTCCAAAAGGAATTCCGGAATCCTCTAGGAGAAGAAGGGTGAGTGGAATGCACACATCATTCTGTGAGTGGAATGCACACGTCAATCTGTGAGTGGAATTCTGTGAGCGCAGAATTCTGTGAATGCACACATCACAAAGCAGCTCCTCAGGAAGCTTCTCTCCAGTTTCTGTTTGAAGATGTTTCCTTTTTCACAATCAGCCTCAAAGCGCTCCTGAATATCCCTTCACAGACTAAACAAAAAGGGTTTTGATACTGCTCAATGAAAAGAGAAGCTTAACTGTGTGAGTGGAATTCACATGACAGAGAACACTTTCACATAAAGCTTCCTTCGGGTTTCTCTCTGAGGTTATTTCTTTTTCAGGTATTCTAAAGAATGTTTCCAAATGTTCTTTCACAGATTCCACAGAAACAGTGATTCAAACTACTCAATCCAATGAATGACTCAACTCTTTGAGATGAGCAGAAACTTCACAAAAGAGTTGCGCAGAAAGCTTCTCTCAAATATTCGATGGAAGACGTTTTCTTGCTTGATACAGTCCTCCGGTTTCCACTTACTAACCCTTGAGAGAACCCTCAAAGACCGACTTTTAAACTGGGAAATGTAGAGTAAGCTTTCAACCTTTGTAAACATGGTCATGTCAGAGAGCAGTTTCTTCGAGTGTTTCTGTTTGTTTTTTATTGGACATTTCAATTTTGCCATAGTGTTCAATGTGCTCCGAATATCACTCTTTTGGTTTTACAGGAACAGTGTTCAAATTGTGTCTTATGAGAAGAAAGTTAACTCCCTGAGTGGAATGCACACGTCACCAAGTAGTTTATCAGAAAGCTTCTCTCCCGTTTGGTCGGACTCTAGTTCCAATTTCACTATAGGCCCGAATGTGATCCCAAATATCCCTTCACGGATCCATGCATGAGGGAGTTCCAAGATGTGTAATGTAAAGAAAGCTTCATCAATTTGGGATGAATAAACATAGCAAAATGCAGATTCACGGAAAGCTTTTTTAGCGTTCTAATCTGAAGATATTTCGTTTTTCACCATAGTTCTCAAAGTGCTCCCGAAGGTGCCTTCGTGGATCCATCCATGACAGTTTCCAAGCTGCGTAATGTAATGAAAGCATTATCTATGTGAGAGGATTACACACATCACAGAGTAGTTTCCTAGAAAGCTTTTATCTGTTTCAGTCTGAGGTTATTTCCCTTTTCACCATCGCACCAACATGATCCCGAAAATCACATACTACCTGTTCTCCAAAAGGTTTACCCGACTCTGTATGAGAAGAGAGGTGTAACACTGTGATTGGAATGCACACGTCACAAGGCAATTCCTCGGAAAGTTTCTCTCCAGGTTTGGCCTGAATATATTTCCTTTTTCACCATAAGCCTCAAAGTGCTCCCGAGTGTCCCGTCACATGGTAAGCATACACAGGGTTGGAAAACTTCTCAATGAAAGGGGCTTAACTGAGTGAGAACCATTAAGACGACACAGAGCAGTTTCAGAGAAGGCTTCTATCTGGATTGTACCTGAGGATATTTCTTTCTCCATGTTCTAAGGATTGTTCCCAAGGTCCTTCCTCAGATTCCAGAAAAAACACTGATTTCAAGCTGTTTAATCCAAAGAACAGTTTAACTCTATGAGACGAATACAAACATCACAGAGCAGTTGCTCAGAAAGTTTCTCTGCAGGTTTCATAGGAAGATATTTCCTTGCTCACCACAAGCCTCGGGCATCACTAAATATCCCTTCACAGATCCTTCAAAGACAGAGTTTCGAAACTTGGCAACATGAGTAAGCAGTAAGTTTGTGAAGTGAATACACATATCAGAGAGCAAATTCTTGGAATGCTGCTTCCTCGATTTAATTTCAGTATATTTCACTATTCACATAATCCACAATGAGCTCCGAAATATCACTTTTTCGGTTGCACAGGAACGATGTTCAAACACTGCTTTGTGAGAAAAGAGGTATAACTCCCTGAGTGGCATGCATACATCACAAAGTCGTTTCTCAGAAATTTTCTCTCCACTCTTTATCTGAAGATATCTCCTCTTTCACCATAGGCCTGAATGTGCTCTGAATGTCCCTCACAGATCCGTGCATGACGGAGTTTCCAAACTGCATTATATAAGAAAAGTTTTAACTAGCGAGATGAATAAATATATCTAACACAAAGCAATTTCACAGAAATCTTCTTTCCAATTTTGTCTGAGGATATTTCCTTTTTCACCATAGACAACTATACTCCCGAATGCCTCTTCGTAGCTTCTTCTGCAATAGAGATTCTGGAATTCTCTAGGAGAAGAAAGTTGTGTGGAATGCACACGTCATTCTGTGAGTGGAATGCACACGTCATTCTGTGAGTGGAACGAACATGTCATTCTGTGAGTGGAATTCTGTGAGTGGAATGCATAAGTCACAAAGCAGCTCCTCAGAAAGATTCTCTCCAGTTTCGATCTATAGAGGTTTCCTTTTTCACCGTAAGCCTCAAAGCGCTCCTGAATATCCCTTCACAGACTAAACAAAAATGGTGTTATGATACTGGTAATGAAAAGAGAAGCTTAACTGTGTGAGCGGAATTCACGTGACACAGAGCAGTTTCACAGAAATCTTCTTTCCAGTTTTGCCTGAGGATATTTCCTTTTAACCATAGCCATCCCTATACTCCCGAATGTCCTTGGTAGCTTTTTCTCCAAATGGGATTCCGGAATCCTCTAGGAGAAGAAAGGTGAGTGGAATGCACACGTCATTCTCTGAGTGGAATCCTGTGAGTGGAATGCACAGTCACAAAGCAGCTCCTCAGAAATCTTCTCTCCACTTTAATATGAAGACGTTTCCTTTCTCACCATAACCTCAATGCGCTCCTGAATATTCCTTCTCAGACTAAACAAAAACTGTGTTATGATACTGCTCAATGAAAAGTGAAGCTTAGCTGTGTGAGCAGAATTCTCGTGACACAGAGCAGGTCACAGAAAGCTTCCTTCTGGTTTCTCTCTGAGGTTATTTCTTTTTCAGGATATTCTAAAGAGCGTTCCAAGTCCTTTCACAGATTCCACAGAAACAGTGATTTCAAACTACTCAATCAAAAGAATGACTTAACTCTATGAGATGAGCACAAACCAGAGAAAAGAGTTGCGTAGAAAGCTTCCCTCAAATATTCGATGGAACATAATTCCTTGCTCGACATTGGCCTCCCGTTGCCACTTACTGTCCCTTCGTAGAACCCTCAAAGACAGACTTTAAAACTGGGAAATGTAGAATAAGCTTTCACCCTGTGTAAAAATGGACGTGTCAGGGAGCAGTTTCTTCGAGTGCTTCTTTCTGTTTTTTACTGGACATTTCAATTTTGCCATAGTCTTCAATGTGTTCCTAATATCACTCTTTTGGTTTTACAAGATCACTGTTCAAACTGTGCCTTATGAGAAGAAAGTTATAACTCCCTGAGTGGAATGCACATGTCACCAAGCAGTTTCTCAGAAAGTGTCTCTCTCGTTTTGATATGACTATATTCCCTATTTCACTATAGTCCCGAATGTGATCCCAAATATCCCTTCACGGATTCATCCACGAGGGAGTTCCAAGCTGTGTAATATAAAGTAAGCTTCACGTATGCGAGTTGAATAAACATAGCAAAAAGCACCTTCACAGAAAGCGTCTTTCCTGTTCTAATCTGAAGATATTTCATTTTTCACCATAGTGCTCAAAGTGCTCCCGAAGGTCCCTTCGTGGATCCGTCCATGATACTTTCCAAGCTGCGTCATGTAAAGAAAGCAATATCTATGTGTGATGATTACACATATCACAGAGTAGTTTCCAGAAAGCTTTTTCCGGTTTTAGCCTGGAGCTATTTCCCTTTTCACCATCGGCACCAACATGCTCCCGAATATCACTTGGTACCAGTTTCACCAAAAGGGTTTCCCCAACGCTGTATGAGAAGAGAGGTATAACACTGTGAGTGGAATGCACACGTCACAAGGCAGTTCCTCGGATGCTTCTCTCCAGTTTGGTCTGAACAGATTTCATTTTTCACCGTAAGCCTCAAAGTGCTCCTGAATATCCCGTTACACGCTAAGCATACACAGGGTTTGAAAACTGCTCAATGAAAAGAGAGGCTTAACTGAGTGAGAACCATTAAGATGACACAGAGCAGTTTCACAGAAAGCTTCCTTCTGGATTTTACCTGAGGATATTTCTTTCTCCATGTTCTAAGGATCGTTCCCAAAAGTCCTTCCTCAGATTCCACAAAAACAGTGATTTCAAGCTGTTCAATCCAAAGAACGGTTTAACTCTATGAGATGAATACACATATCGCAAAGCAGTTGCTCAGAAACTTTCCCTGCAGGTTTCATTGGAAGACGTTTCCTTGCTCACCAGAAGCCTCCGGGTTTCACTAAATATCCTTAACAGATTCTTCAAAGACAGAGTTTTGAAACGGGCGTCATAGAGTAAGCATTAACTCTGTGATGAAAGCGTATATCAGAGATCATATTCTTGGAACACGCCTTCCTCGATTTAATTTCGGTATATTTCACTATTCACCATAGTCCTCAATGTGCTCCGAAATATCACATTTTCGGTGTCACAGCAACAGTGTTCAAACACTGCCTTGTGAGAAAAGAAGCATAATTCCCTAAGTGGAATGCATACATCACAAAGTCATTTATCAGGCAGCTTCTCTTCACGTTTATCTGAAGATATCTGCTCTGTAACTGTAAGCCTGAATGTGCTCCCGAATGTCCCTTCACTGATCCGTGCATGACAGAGATTCCAAACTGAGTGATATGAGAAATGTTTTAACTATGCAGGATGAATAAATATATCCAACACAAAGCAGTTTCACATAAGTCTTCTTTCCAGTTTTTGTCTGAGGATATTCCCTTTTTCACCATAGCCATCCCTATACCCCTGAATGTCTCTTGGTAGCTTTTTCTCCAAAAGGGATTCCGGAATCCTCTAGGAGAATAAAGGTGAGTGGAATGCACACGTCATTCTGTGAGTGGAATTCTGTGAGTGGAATGCACACGTCACAAAGCATCTCCTCAGAAAGCTTCTCTGCAGTTTCTATCTGAAGAGGTTTTCTTTCTCACCGTAAGCCTAAATGGGCTCCTGAATATCCCTTCACAGTCTAAACAAAAACAGTGTTATGATACTGCTCAATGAAAAGAGAAGCTTAACTGTGTGAGCGGAATTCACGTGCATAGAGCAGTTTCACAGAAAGCTTCCTTCTGGTTTCTCTCTGTGGTTATTTCTTTTTCAGGGTATTCTAAAGAGCGTTTCCAAATGTCCTTTCTCAGATTCCACAGAAACAGTGATTTTAAACTACTCAATCCAAAAAATGATTTAACTCCATGAGATGAACACAAACTTCACAAAAGTGTTGCCCAGGAAGCTTCTCTCAAATATTCGATGGAACACATTCCCTTGCTTGACACAGGCCTCCGTTTGCCACGTACTGTCCCTTTGCAGAGCCCTCAAAGACCGACTTTCAACCTGGGAAATGTAGAGTAACCTTTAAGACAAACTGGGAAATGTAGAGTAAGATTTAACCCTCTGTAAAAATGTGCATGTCAGAGAGCAGTTTCTTCGAGTGCTACTTTCTGTTTTTTACTGGACATTTCAATTTTGCCATAGTAGTCAATGTGCTCCAAATATAATTCTTTTGGTTTTACAGCAGGAATGTTCAAATTGTGCCTTATGAGGAGAAAGTTATAACTCCCTGAGTGGAATGCACACGTCACCAAACAGTTTCACAGAAAGCTTCTCTCCCGTTTTTATCTGATTATATTTCCAATTTCACTATAGGCCCGAATGTGATCCCAAACATCCCTTCGCGGATCCATCCACGAGGGAGTTTCCAAGCTGTGTATTGTAAAGAAAGCTTCATCTATGTGTGATGAATAAACATAGCAAAAAGCAGATTCAGAGAAAGCTTCTTTCCCGTTTTTAACTGAAGATATGTCGTTTTTCACCGCAGTCCACAAAGTGCTCCTGAAGGTCCTTTCCTGAATCCGTCCATGACAGTTTACAGGCTGCATAATGTAAAGAAAGCATTATCTATGTGAGATGATTACACATATCACAGAGTAGTTTCCTAGAAAGCTTTTTCCAGTGTTAGTGTGAGGCTATTTCCCTTTTCACCATCGGCATCAACATGCTCCCGAATATCACTTGGAACCTGTTTCTCCAAAAGGGTTTCCCCGACGCTGTATATGAAGATAGGTATAACACTGTGAGTGGAATGCACACATCACAGGGCAGTTCCTCGGAAAGCTTCTTTCCAGTTTTGGTTTTAACATATTTCCTTTTTCACCGTAAGCCTCAAAGTGCTCCCAAATATCTCATCACACGCTAAGCATACACAGGGTTAGAAAACTGCTCAAGGAAAAGAGGGGCTTAACTGAGTGAGAGTCATTAATATGACACAGAGCAGTTTCACAGAAAACTTCCTTCTGGATGTTACCTGAGAATATTTCTTTCTCCAAGTTCTAAGGATCGGTCACAAATGTCCTTCCTCAGATTCCACAAAAACAGTGATTTCAAGGTGTTCAATCTAAAGGACGGTTTAACTCTATGATACGAATACACACATGGCAAAACAGTTGCTCAGAAAGTTTCTCTGCAGGTTTCATTGGAAGATGTTTCCTTGCTCTACACAAGCCTCCGGGCGTCACCAAATATCCCTTCACAGATTCTGCAAAGACAGAGTTTTGAAACTGGGAAACATAGAGTAAGCATTAACTCTGTTAAGTGAATGCATACATCAGAGAGCAGGTTCTTGGAACGCTTCTTCCTCGATTTTATTTCAGTATATTTCACTATTCGCCATAGTCCTCAATGCACTCCGAGGTATCACATTTTCGGTTTCACAGGAACAGTGTTCAAACACTGCCTTGTGAGAAAAGTGGTATAACTCCCTCTGTGGAATGCATACATCACAATTCGTTTCATAAGAAGCTTCTCTCCACTTTTTTCTGAAGATATCTCCTCTTCACCATAGGCCTGAATGTGCTCCTGAATGTCCCTTCGTGGATCCATGCATGATGAAGTTTCCAAGCTGTGTAATATAAGAAAAGTTTTAACTATGCAAGATGAATAAATATATCTAACACAAAGCAGTTTCACAGAAATCTTTTTTCAAGTTTTGTCTGAGGATATTTCTTTTCCACCATAGCCATCCCTATACTCCTGAGTGTCTCTTGGTAGCTTTTTCTCCAAAAGGGATTCTGGAATCCTCTAGGAGAAGAAAGGTGAGTGGAATGCACACGTCATTCTGTGAGTGGAATGCACACATCATTCTGTGAGTGGAATTCTGTGAGTCGCATGCACACGTCACAAAGCAGCTCTTCAGAAAGCTGCTCTACAGTTTCTATCTGAAGACATTAACTTTCTCACCGTAAGCCTCAAAGCACTCCTGAATATCCCTTCACAGACTAAACAAAAACAGTGTTATGATACTGCTCAATGAAAAGAGAAGCTTAACTGTGTGAGCAGAATTCACGTGACAAATAGCAGTTTCACAGAAAGCTTCCTTCTGCTTTCTCTCTGAGGTTAATTCTTTTTCAGCATATTCTAAAGAGCGTTTCCCAATGTCCTTTCTCAGATTCTACAGAAACAGTTATTTCAAACTACTCAATCCAAAGAATGATTTAACTCTATGAGATGAGTACAACCCTCACAAAAGTGTTGCGCAGAAAGCTTCTCCCAAATATTCGATGGAAGACATTTCCTTGCTCAACACAGGCCTCCGGTTACCACTTACTATCCCTTCTCAGAACCCTCAAAGACCAACTTTCAAGCTGTGAAATGAGAGTAAGCTTTAACCTGTGAAAGAATGGACATGTCAGAGAGCACTTTCTTCGAATGCTTCTTTCTGTTTTTTATTGGACGACATTTCACTTTTTGCTAGTCTTCAATGTGCTCCGAATATCTCTCTTTTGCTTTTCCAGGAACAGTATTCAAACTGTGGCTTATGAGAAGGAAGTTGCAATTCCATGAGTGAATGAACACATCACCAAGCAGTTTCTCAGAAGGCTTCTTTCCAGTTTTCATCTGACTATATTTCCTATTTCACCTTACGCCCGAATGTGATCCCAAATACACCTTTGTGGATCCATGCGAGAGGGAATTTTCAAGCTGCATAATGTAAAGAAAGCTTCATCTCTGTGAGATGAATAAACATAGCAAAAGGCAGAAACACAGAATTCTTCTTTCCAGTTTTAAACTGAAGAGAGTTCCTTTTTCACCATAGTCCTGAATGTGCTCCTGAAGGTCCCTTCTGGATCCGTTTCCAAGTTACGTATAGTAAAGAAAGCTTTATCTATGCGAGATGATTACATATCAAAGAGTAGTTCCTAGAAAGCTTATTTCTACCTTTTCTCGGAGGCTATTTCCTAATGCTCCAATTAAAAAGACCAGACTGGCAAACTGGATATAGAGTCAAGACCATCAGTCTGCTGTATTCAGAAGACCCATCTCACATGCAGAGATATACATAGGCTCAAAATAAAGGGATGGAGGAAGATCTACCAAGCAAATGGAGAACAAAAAAAAGCAGGGGTTGCAATCCTAGTCTCTGAAAAACAGACTTTAAACCATCAAAGATCAAAAGAGACAAAGAAGGCCATTACATAATGGTAAAGGGATCAATTCAACAGGAAGAGCTAACTCTCCTAAATATCTATGCACTCAATACAGGAGCACCCAGATTCATAAAGCAAGTTCTTAGAGACCTACAAAGAGACTTAGATTCCCATACAATAATAAGGGAGACTTCAACACTCCACTCTCAACATTAGACAGATCAATGAGACAGAAAGTTAACAAGGATATCCAGGAATTGAACTCATCTCTGCACCATGTGGACCTAATAGACATCTATACAACTCTCCACGCCAAATCAACAGAATATACATTTTTCTCAGCACCACATCGCACTTATTCCAAAATTGACCACATAATTGGAAGAAAAGCATTTCTTAGCAAATGTACAAGAACAGAAATTATAACAAACTGTCTCTCAGACCACAGTGCAATCAAACTAGAACTCAGGACTAAGAAACTCAATCAAAACCGCTCAACTACATGGAAACTGAACAACCTGCTCCTGAATGACTACTGGGTACATTACGAAAGGAAAGCAGAAATAAAGATGTTCTTTGAAACCAATGAGAACAAAGATACAACATACCAGAATCTCTGGGACACATTTAAAGCCGTGTGTAGAGGGAAATTTATAGCACTAAATGTCCACAAGAGAAAGCAGGAAAGATCTAAAACTGATACTCTAATATCACAATTAAAAGAACTAGAGAGGCAAGAGCAAACACATTCAAAAGCTAGCAGAAGGCAAGAAATAACTAAGATCAGAGCAGAACTGAAGGAGATAGAGACACAAAAAACCCTCCAAAAACTCAATGAATCCAGGAGTTGGTTTTTGAAAAGACAACAAATTGACAGACCGCTAGCTAGACTAATAAAGAAGAAAAGAGAGAGGAATCAAATACAAACAATCATCAGAGAATACTATAAATGCCTCTACGCAAATAAACTAGAAAATCTAGAAGAAATGGATAATTTTCTGGACACTTACACTCTCCCAAGACTAAACCAGGAAGAAGTTGAATCTCTAAATAGATCAATAGCAGGCTCTGAAATTGAGGCAACAATTCAGGCCTACCCACCAAAAAAAGTCCAGGAACAGATGGATTCACAGCCGAATTCTACCAGAGGTACAAGGAGGAGCTGGTATCAGTCCTTCAGAAACTATTCCAATCAATAGAAAAAGAGGGAATCCTCCCTAACTCATTTTATGAGGCCAACATCATCCTGATACCAAAGCCTGGCAGAGACACAACAAAAAAAACAGAATTTTAGAGCAATATCCTGATGAACATCGATGAAAAAATCCTCAATAAAATACTGGCAAACCGGATTCAGCAGCACATCAAAAAGCTTATCCACCATGATCAAGTGGGCTTCATCCCTGGGATGCAAGGCTGGTTCAACATTGGCAAATCAATCAACGTCATCCAGCATATCAACAGAATCAAAGACAAGAACCACATGATTATCTCAATAGATGCAGAAAAGGCTTTTGACAAAATTCAACAGCCCTTTATGCTAAAAACGCTCAATAAATTCGGTATTGATGGAACGTACCTCAAAATAATAAGCTATTTACGACAAACCCACAGCTACTATCATACTGAATGGGCAAAAACTGGAAAAATTCCATTTGAAAACTGGCACAAGACAGGGATGCCCTCTCTCACCACTCCTATTCAACATAGTGTTGGAAGTTCTGGCTAGGGCAATCAGGCAAGAGAAGAAATCAGGGTATCCAGTTAGGAAAAGAAGAAGTCAAATTGTCCCTTTTGCAGATGACATGATTGTATATTTAGAAAACCCCATTGTCAGCCCAAAATCTCCTTAAGCTGATAAGCAACTTCAGCAAAGTTTCAGGATACAAAATTAATGTGCAAACACAAGCATTTTATACACCAGTAACAGACAACAGAGCCCAAATCAGGAATGATCTTCCATTCACAATTGCTTCAAAGAGAATAAAATACCTAGGAATCCAGCTAACAAGGGATGTCAAGGACCGCTTCAAGGAGATACAAACCACTGCTCAGTGAAATCAAAGAGGACACAAACAAATGGAAGAACATACCATGCTCATGGATAGGAAGAATCAATATCGTGAAAATGGCCATACTGCCCAAGGTTATTTATAGATTCAATGCCATCCCCATCAAGCTACCAATGACTTTCTTCACAGAATTGGAAAAAACGGTTTTAAAGTTCATTGGAACCATAAAAGAGCCTGCATTGCCAAGACAATCCTAAGTCAAAAGGACAAAGCTGGAGGCGTCACGCTACCTGACTTCAAACAATACTACAAGGCTACAGTAACCAAAACAGCATGGTACTGGTACCACAACAGAGATATAGACCAATGGAACAGAACAGAGTCCTCAGAAATAATACCACACATCTACAGCTATCTGATCTTTGACAAACCTGAGAGAAACAAGCAATGAGAAAAGGATTCCTATTTAATAAATGGTGCTGGGAAAATTGGCTAGCCATAAGTAGAAAGCTGAAACTGGATCCTTTACTTACCCCTTATACGAAAATTAATTCAAGATGGTTAGAGACTTAAATGTTAGACCTAATACATAAAAACCCTAGAAGAAAATCTAGGTAGTACCATTCAGGACATAGGCATGGGCAAGGACTTCATGTCTAAAACACCAAAAGCAATGGCAGCAAAAGCAAAAATTGACACATGGGATCTCATTAAACTAAAGAGCTTTTGCAAGCAAAATAAACTACCATCAGAGTGAACAGGCAACCTACAGAATGGGAGAACATTTTTGCAATCTACTCATCTGACAGGGGCTAATATTCAGAATCTACAAAGAACTCAAACAAATATATAAGGAAAAAACAAACAACCCCATCAAAAAGTGGGGAAAAGAGATGAACAGACATTTCCCAAAAGAAGACATACATACAGCCAACAGACACATGAAAAAATGCTCATCATCACTTGCCATCAGAGAAATGCAAATCAAAACCACAATGAGATACCATCTCACACCAGTCAGAATGGCAATCATTAAGAAGTCAGAAAACAACAGGTGTTGGAGAGAATGTGGAGAAATAGGAACACTTTTACACTGTTGGTGGGATTGTAAACTAGTTCAGCCATTATGGAAAACAGTATGGCGATTCCTCAAGGATCTAGAACTAGATGTACCATATGACCCAGCCATCCCACTACTGGCTACATACCCAAAGGATTATAAATTACTCTACTACAAAGACACATGCACAGTTTGTTTATTGCGGCACTATTCACAATAGCAAAGACTTGGAATCAACCCAAATGTCCATCTGTGACAGACTGGATTAAGAAATGTGGCACATATACACCATGGAATACTATGCAGCCATCAAAAAGGATGAGTTTGCGTCCTTTGTAGGGACATGGATGCAGCTGGAAACCATCATTCTTAGCAAAGTATCACAAGAAGAGAAAACCAAACACCGCATGTTCTCACTCATAGGTGGGAATGAACAATGAGATAACTTGGACTCGGGAAGGGGAACATCACACATTGGGGCCTATCATGGGGAGGGGGGAGGAGGGAGGGATTGCATTGGGGAGTTATACATGATATAAACGTCATGCACATGTATCCTAGAACTTAAAGTATAATAAAAAAATATATTGTTATGTGTGAACTTGATCCTGTCATTATGATATTAACTGGTTATTTTGCTCGTTAGTTGATGCAGTTTCTTCCTAGCTTCGATGGTCTTTACATTTTGGCATGTTTCTGCAATGGCTGGTACTGGTTGTTCCTTTTCATGTTTAGGGCTTACTTCAGGATCTCTTGTAAGGCAGGCCTGGTGGTGACAAAAATCTCTCAGCATTTGCTTATCAGTAAAGGATTTAATTTCTCCTTCACTGATGAAACTTAGTTTGGCTGGATATGAAATTCTGGGTTTAAAATTCTTTTCTTTAAGAACGTTGAATATTGGCCCCCACTCTCTTCTGGCTTGTAGAGTTTCTGCCGAGAGATCTGCTGTTAGTCTGATGGACTTCCCTTTGTGGGTAACCCGACCTTTCTCTCTGGCTGCCCTTAAGATTTTTTCCTTCATTTCAACTTTGGTGAATCTGGCAATTATGTGTCTTGGAGTTGCTCTTCTGCAGGAGTATCTCTGTGGCGTTCTCTGTATTTCCTGAATTTGAATGTTGGCTGACCTACTAGGTTGGGGAGTTCTCCTGGATGATATCCTGAAGAGTGTTTTCCAACTTGGTTCCATTTTCCCCCTCACTTTCAGGCACCCCAATCAGACGTAGATTTGGTCTTTTTACATAATCCCATACTTCTTGCAGGCTTTATTCATTTCTTTTTCTTCTTTTTTCTTTTGGTTTCTCTTCTTGCTTCATTTCATTCATTTGATCCTCAATCGCTGATACCCTTTCTTCCAGTTGATCGAGTCGGTTACTGAAGCTTGTGCATTGTCACGTATTTCTCGTGTCATGTTTTCATCTCTGTCATTTCGTTTATGACCTTCTCTGCATTAATTAGTCTAGCTGTCAATTCTTTCACATCTTTTTTCAAGATTTTTAATTTCTTTGCGCTGGGTACGTAATTCCTCCTTTAGCTCTGAGAGGTTTGATGGACTGAAGCCTTCTTCTCTCATCTCGTCAAAGTCCTCTGACCAGCTTTGATCCGTTGCTGGCGATGGGCTGCGCTCCTTTGCAGGAGGAGATGCGCTCTTTTTTTGAATTCCAGCTTTTCTGCCCTGCTTCTTCCCCATCTTTGTGGTTTTATCTGTCTCTGGTCTTTGATGATGGTGACGTACGGATGGGGTTTTGGTATAGGTGTCCTTCCTGTTTGATAGTTTTCCGTCTGACAGTCAGAAGGACTGTCTGTTGGTCTGTTGGAGATTGCTTGAGGTCCACTCCAGACCCTGTTGCCTGGGTATCAGCAGCAGAGGTTGCCGAAGATAGAATTGCGAACAGCGAGTGTACCTGTCTGATTCTTCCTTTGGAAGTTTCCTCTCAGGGGTGACTCCACCCTGTGAGGTGTGGTGTGTCAGACTGCCCCTAGTGGGGGATGTCTCCCAGCTAGGCTACTCAAGGGTCAGGGACCCACCTGACCAGGCCGTCTGTCTGTTCTCAGATCTCAACCTCCACGTTGGGAGATCTGCGGCTCTCCCCAAAGCTGTCAGACAGAGTCGTTCATGCGTCTGCACCGGCACCCGCTGCTTCCCGTATTGGACTTCAGCTTTGCGCTGTCCGTAGAGGAAGAGTCTACAGAGAGAGGCAGGCTTCCTTGAGCTGCTGTGAGCTCCACCCAGTTCGAGCTTCCCAGCGGCTTTGTTTACCTACTTAAGCCTCAGCCATGGCGCGTGCCCCTCCTGCAGCCTCGTTGCTGCCTTGTGGATGGATCGCCGCAGACTGCTGTGTTTTAGCAGTGAGGGAGGCTCCGTGGGCATGGGACCCTCCCGGCCAGGTGTGGGATATATTCTCTCCTGGTGTGCCTTTTCCTTAAAGCGCAGTATTGGGGTGGGAGTTACGGATTTCCAGGTGTTGTGTGTCTCAGTTCCCCTGGCTAGGAAAACGGATTTCCTTCCCCTTGCCCTTCCAGGTGAGGCGATGCCTCGCCCTGCTTCAGCTCACTCTGGTCAGACTGCAGCAGCTGACCAGCACCGATTGTCTGGCACTCCCTAGAGAGATGACCCTAGTACCTCAGTTTTGAAAATGCAGAAATCACCGGTCTTCTGTGTCGCTCGCGCTGTGAGTTGGAGACTGTAGCTGTTCCTATTCGGCCATCTTGCCCCGCTGCCTCCATATTCCATTCTACCTCACCCCATTCCATATTCCATCCACTCCCTTCCATTCCATTACATTTCGTATTACATTCTATTTCATATTCCATTCCATTCCCTTTCATATTCAATTCCATTCCATTGCATTCCATATTCCATTCCATTCCATATTTAGTTCCATTCCATTCCATATTCCATTGTATTCCATTCCATTCCTTTCCATTCCATATTCCATTTAATTCCATGCATTTCATATTCCATACCATTCCATATTCCAATACATTCCATATATCATTCCATTCCATTCCATATTATAATCCATTCCATTCCATATTTCATTCCATTCCATATTCCGTTCCATTCCAAATTCCTTTCCATTCCATTGCATTCCATTTTATTTTATTAAATATTGCATTGCGTTCCATATCCATTCCATTACATTCCATATTCCATTCCATTCCTTTCCAATTTCCATTCCATTCAATTCCGTTCCATTCCATCCCGTTATATATCATATTCCATTTCATTCCATATTCCATACCATTTCATTCCATATTCCATTTCAATCTATTCAATTCCATTCCATTGCTTTCCGTATTCTATTTCATTCCAATTTCCATTCCATTTCCTAATCCATTGCATTCCATTCCATTCCATTCCATATTCCGTTCCATTCCAATCTATTCCATTTATATTTTATTATATTCCATTCCATTGCATTGCATATTCCATTCCATTCCATATTGCATTCCATTCCATGCCATTCCATTCTGTTCCATTCCATTTAATTCCATATTCCATTTCATTCCATTCCATATTCCATTCCATTCCATTCCATATTCCATTCAGTTCCATTCCAATCCTTTCCATTCCTTATTCCATTTCAGTCAATATTCCATTCCATTCCATTCCATATTCCATTCTTTCCATATTTAATTCCATTCCCAATTCCATTCCATTCAATTCCTTTCCATATTCAATTCCATTTCATATTCTATTCCATTCCGTATTCCCTTCCATTCCATATTCCATTCCATTCCATTCAATTCCATTTCATATGCCATTTCATTCCACCTTCCATTCCATTCCATTCTATTTCTTTCCATTTGATTCCGTTCATATTCCATTCCATTCCATATTACATTCCATCCAATATTCCATCCATTTCATTCCATTATATATCCCATCGTATTCCATGTATTGCATTCCATTCCATTCCACATTCCATTTCATTCCATTCCATATTCCATTCAATTCTGTATTGCATTCCCTTCCATTCCATTTCATTTCATATTTCATTCCATTCCATATTTGATTCCTTCCATTCAATTCCGTATTCCATTCCATTCATTGCATTTCATATTCAAATCTATTCCATATATCATTCCACTCCATTCCGTTCCATATTCCATTCCATTCCATTCCATCCATTCCGTTCCATATTCCCTTCCATTCCAATTTCCCTTCCATTCCATATAACTTTCCAATTCATTCCATTACCTTCCTTTCCATTCCATTTCATTTCCTGTTTCCTTCCGTTCTATTCCATTCCATTCCATTTTCCATTCAATTCCATTCTATTCCAATCCATTCCATTACATTCCATATTCGATTCTATTCCATTCAATTCCCTAATCCATTCTATTGCTTTCCATTCCATTCCTCTCCCATTCTATTCCATTCTGTATTCCATTGCATTCCTTTCCAAATTATATTCCATTCCATTCAATATTTCTTTCCATTCCATATTCCATTCCATTCCGTATTTCATTCCATTCCATTCCATTACATTACATATTCCGTACCATTCCATTCCGTTTCGGTCCATTCCATTCCATTCAATTCCATATTCCATCCCATTCCTTTCCATATTCCATTCCATTCCATACCCAATTCCATTCCATTCCATTCCAATCCATTCCATATTCCATTCCATTCCATAACATTTATCATTCCATTCTATTCGATTCCATTCTATTCCATTCCATTCGATATTCCATTTCATTCTACTCCAGTCCATATTCCATTCAATTCCATTCAATTTGGTTCTGTTTCATTCTGTTCCATATTCCATTCCATTCCATATTCCATTCCATCCCATTCCATTCCATTCCATTTTCCATTCAACTCCATTACATACCATATTGCATTCCATTGCATTCTATTCCATTCCATTGCATATTCCATTCCATTGCATATTCCATTTCATTCCATTCCATATTCTATTCTATTCCGTTTCATTCCATATTCCATTCCACTCCATATTCCATTCCATTCCATTCCATTCCATTCAATTAAATTCTGTATTCCATTCCATTCCATTCCATATTCCATTCCTTTCCAATCCATATTCCATTCCATTCCATATTACTTTCCTTTCCATTACATCTTTTTTCTTCCTTTCTATTTCATTTCCTATTTTTACCTTCCATTCCGTTCCGTTCCATTCCATGTGGTATTAGATTTCATGTTCCAGTTGGCTCCATTTTCTCTATTCCATTCCATTCCATTCTATATTCCATTCCATTCCATATTCCATTGATTCCCTATACCTTCCTTTCCATTCCATATTGCTTTCCATCCATTCCAATCCATATATCACTTTATTTAATCCATTTCATTGCATTTTCCTTTCAATTCCATTTCCTTCCCTTCTGTTTCATTCAATTCCATTTCATTGCATGTTCCATTCCATTCCATATCCATTCCATTTCATTCTATTCCATATTCTATTCTATTCATTCATTCCATTCCATCCAATCCATTCCATTCCATTCCGTATTCCATTCCATTCAATTCCTTTCCATCCCATTTATTCTATTCCATATTCCATTCCATTCCATTCAATTTCGATTCATTCCATTCCATTCCATATTCCATTTCATATTCCATTCCTTTCCAGTCCATTCCATTCCTTTCCTTTCCATTGCAGATTCCATTCCATTTCATATTCTATTTCATATTCCATTCGTTTCCATTCCATTCCATTACATTACATTTCATTCCATTCCATGACATTCCATATTCGATTCCAGTTCATTCCATATTCCATTCCATTCCATTCCATTCCATATTCCATTTCATTTCGTTCCATTCCGTGTTCCATTCCATTCTATCCCGTATTGCATTCCATTACCTATTCCATTCCCTTCCTTACATCTTTCCATTCTATTTTCTTTCATCATTCCATTCCATATTCCATTCCATTCCATTCCATATTCCATTGCATTCCATATTCCATTCCTTTCAATTTATTTCCATTCTCTTCAGTATTCTTTCCATTCCAATTCCCATTCCATGCCATATTCCATTCAATTCCATTCCGTTCCTTCCCTTTCCAATCCATTCCATTCCTTATTCCAATCAATTCCATTGTGTTACATTCCATATTCCCTTCCATTCCATTCCTTTCAATTCCATATTCCCTTCCATTTCATATTGCATTCCTTTCCATTCTGTTCCATTCCATTCCATTCCATTCCATTGCATTCCATATTCCAATCCATTCCATATTTTTTTCATTACATTCCTTATTCCATTCCATTTCATTCCATTCCATATTCCATTCCAATTCATATTCCATTCCATTCCGTATTCCGTTTCATTCCATATTCCTTTCCATTCCATTCCATTCCATATTCTATTCCATTCCATTACACTCCATATTCCATTCCTTTCCATCCCATATTCCATTCCATTCAATTCCATATTCCATTCCATTCGATTCTATTCCATGTTCCATTCCATTCTATACTCCATTGCATTCCACATTCCATTCCATTCGATTCTATTCTATCTTACATTCCATTCCATACTCCATTGCATTCCATATTCCATTCCTTTCCTTCCATCTCATTCGATATTCCATTACATTCCACTCCATGTTTTGTTACATTCCGTTCCATTCCATTCCATTCCATTCCATATCCATTCCGTTCCATATTCCATCAATTTATTTCCATATTCCGTTGCATTCCTTTCCTTACTGTACATTTAATTTTCCATTCTTATTCACTCTATTCCATTCCATTCCATTCCATATTCGTTTCTTTCCATATTCCATTGCATTCCATATTCCATTCCATTCCATTGCATTCCATTACATTACATTACAGTACATTCCATATCCCATTTCATTCCATTCCATTCCGTATTGCATTACATTCCCTTTTCCTTTGTTTTCATTTCTTTCCTTTCATATTTCATTCCATTCCATATTCCATTCCATTCCAAATTACATTCCTTGCAATCCATATTCCATTACATTCAGTTCCATATTCCTTTCCATTGCATTCCTTTCCATATTCATTTCATTCCATACTCCATTCCATCCCATATTCCATTCCATTCCATATTCCATTCCATTCCATTCTGATCCATTCTTCCATTTTATTCCGTTCCATCCATTCTGTTCCATATTAATTTCCATTCCATATTCCATTCAATCCTTTCCTTTCAATTAAATTCCATTCCATATTCATTCCATACTACTCCATTCCATTCCATTTTGTATTCCATTCCATTCCATTTCATTCTATTCCATTCCATATTCCATTCTATTCCCTTCCATCCATTCCATTCCTTCCATTCCATTCCATTCCATATTCCTTTCCATTCGATTCCATATTAAATTCCATTCCATAGACCATTCCATTCCATATTCATTTCCATTCCATTCCTTCTTTTCCTTTCCAATTCATATTCCATTCCATTCTATATTCCATTCCATTTCCTATTTCTTTCCATTCCATTCCATTCCATTCCGATCCATTCCATTTTATTTCATATTTCCTTCCATTCCTTTCCCTTCCGTTCCGTTCCCTTCCTTATTCCATCCATTCCGTATTCCATTCCTTTCTACTCCATTCTATTCCATTCCATTGCTTTACAGTCATATTGCATTCCATTTAATTCCATTTCATTCCATTCATATTCGAATCCGTTATATTTTATTCCATTCCATATTCCATTCCGTTCCATTCCATATTCCACTGCATTTCATTTTCCATTCCATTCCATTCCATTCCTTTCCATTCCATTCCATTCCACTTTCCACTCCATTCCATTCCATTCCATTCCATTCCATATTCCATTCCATTCCATTCCATATTCCATTCCATTCCATTCCATTTCATATTCCGTTCCATTCCATTTCATTTTTTATTCCATTCCAAATTCCATTCCATTCCATATTCCTTTCCATTCCATCCCATTCCATTCCTTCCATTCCATTTGATTTCATATTTCTTTACATTCCGTTCCGTTCCATTCCATATTCCATTCCATTCCATATTCCACTCAATTTTATTCAATTCCCTTCCTTTCATCCCATTTTCCATTGCATTCCTTTCATTTCATTCCATTCCATTCCATATTACATTCCATTCTATTACATTCTATTCTCATTCACTGGATTCCTTTCCGTTCCATTCCATTCTATTCCATATTGCATTCCTTGCATATTCAATTCCATTCCTTTCCATTCCATTCCACTCCATTCCGTATTCCATTCCTTTCCATTCCATTCCATTCCACTTCATATTCCATTCCATTCCATTCCATTTCATTCCATTCCATATTCCATTCCACTCCATATTCCATTCCATTCCATATTCATTTCCATTCCACATTCCACTCCATTCCATTCCAATTTCTATTCCAGTCTGTATTCCTTTTCATTCCATTTTATTCCGTAGCCTTCCATTCCATTTCATATTCCGTTCCAGCTCATTTCATTCCATTCTGTTTTGTCCCATTCCATTCCATATTCCATTCCATTCTATATTTCATTTCATATTTCATTCATTCCATATTCCATTCCATTCCGTTCCATATTTCATCCCTTTACATTCCATGTTGTTCCATATTCCATTTCGTTCCATAGTCAATCCCATTCCATTCCATTTCGTTCCATATTCCATTCCATTCCATATGCCATTAAATTCTTTTTCGTATTCCATTCCATTCCATTCTTGACCATACCATTTCTTTGTACATTCTTTTCCATTCCATTCCATATTACATTCCATTCCTTTCAATTTTCCATTCCATTCCATATTCCATTCCATTCGATATTCCATTCCATTTCATATTCCATTCCATTTCATTCTACTCTCTTCCATTCCATTCCATTTCTTTCCATATTCATTCCATTCTATTCCATTTCATTCCATTCCATTCTGTTCCATTTCATATTGAATTCCAGTCCATATTCCATATCTTATTCCATTCCACTCCATTTTTTATTCCATTCCTTTCAATACTCCATTCCCTTCCATACGCCATTCCCTTCCACATACGCCATTCCACTGCCTATTCCATTCCGTTCCATTCCATTTACCATTCCTTCCATTCTACTCCATACCATTTCTTACCACATTCATTTCCTTTCCATTCCATTCCATTCCATATTCCATTCCATTTTTTTCAATATTCCATTCCATATTCCATTCCATTCCATATTCCATCCATTCCATACTCCATTCCTTTCCATTCCATTCCATTCCGTCTCATATTCTGTCCCATTCAATTCAGTTCCGTTCCATTCCAATCCATTCCATTGTCAATTCTGTTCCATTTTTCCGCTCCATTCTATATTCCATTCCATTCCATATTCCATTCCATTCATTTCCATTCCATATTTCATTCCATATTCCATTCCGTGTCATTCCATTCCATATTCCATTCTATTCCTTACCATATTCCATTCCATTCCATTCCATATTCCATTGCATTCCATACTCCATTCCATTCCATTCCAAATTCCATTCCACTCTATAATCCATTCCCTTGCATTTCATATTCCATTCCGTTCCATTTCTTTCCATTCCATTCCATATTCATTTGCATTCCATTGCATTAAACTCCATATTTCATTCCATTCCGCATTCCATTCCATTCCAGGTTTCATTCCATTCCATTCCATTCCATTCCATTCCATTCCATTCCATTCCATCTTATTCCATTCCTTTCCATTCCGTTCCATATTCCATTACTTTCTATATTCCATTGCATTCTTTTCCCTTCCGTTTCATTTCATTCCGTATTCCATTCCATATCATTCCACTCCATTCCATATTCCAGTCCATTCTATATTCCATTCCATTCCATTGCGTATTCCATTTTATTTCATATTCCAGTCCATTTGGTATTCCATTCCATTCCGTATTCCGTTCCATTCCATTCCATTCCATTCCATTTCCTTCCATTTCATTCTGTGCCATATTAAATTCCATTGCATATTCTATTCCATTCCATTCCTTTCCATTACATATTCCATTCCATTGCATTCCATTCCATATTCCATTCCCTTCCATTCTATTCCATTTCTTCCATTCCACATTCCATTTCATTGCATTCCATTCCACTCCCTTTTCCTTTCCATTCCATATTCCATTCTATTCCATATTCCATTCCATTCCATTCCATATTCCATTCCATTCCATATTATATTCCATTCCATTTCCTTCCTTCCCTTCCTTTCCGTTCCATTCTGTATTCCATTCCTTTCCATTCCGTTCCATTCTGTTCCATTCCATTCTCTTCCATATTCCATTCCATTCCATATTCCAACCCATTCCATTCCATTCCATATTCCATTCCATTCCATTTCATTCCATATTCCATTCCATTCCATTCTCTTCCGTTCCCTTCCATTCCATTCCATATTCCGTTCCTTTCCACTCTGTTCCATTCTATTCCATTCCCTTCAATTCCATATTCCATTCGATTCCATATTCCAGTCCATTCAATTCCATTCCATTCTATTGCATTCCATTCCATATTCCATTCCTTTCCATTCCATATTCCATTCCATTCCACACCATATTCCATTCCATGTCATATTTCATTCCTTTCCATATTCCATTCCATTCCATTCCATTCCATTCCATATTCCATTCCATTACATTCCTTTCCATTGCACATTTCATTCCATGACATATTCCTTTCCATTCCATTCCATTCTTTTCCCTTCCATTCCATTTCATATTTTTCCACTGCGTTCAGTTTTGTTCTGTTCTATTCCATTCCATATTCCTTTCATTCTATATTCCATTCCATATTCCATTCCATTCCATATTCCATTGCATTCCTTTCCATTTTCCATTCCTTTCCATTCCACTCCATTCTGTTCCATATACCATTCCATTCCAAAATCCAATTCTTTCCATATTTCTTTCCATTTCACTCCGTTACATATTCCATTCCATTCCATTCTGCTCCACACCATTTCATTCCACATTCATTTCCATTCCATTCCATTGCATTCCATATTCCATTCCATTCCTCTCAATGTGCCATTCCATTCCATTCTGTACCATTCCTTTTCATTTCATATTCCGTTCCATTCCGTTCCATTTGGTTCCATTCCATTCCATTTCATATTCCACTCAATTCCATATTCCATTCCATTCCATATCTGTTCTCTTTCATTCCATTCCCTTCCTACTCCCTTTATTCCATTCCATTTTATATTAGATTCCATTTTATATTTCTTTCCATTCCCTTCCTTTCAGTTCCGTTCCATTCCCTTGCATATTCCTTTCCATTCCATATTCCATTCCACTCCAAATTTCATTCCATTCCATATTCCATTCCATTCCATTGCCTTCCATTCCATTCCATTCCATTCCATTCCATATTCCCTTCCTTTCCATTCCTTTCCATTCTATTCGATTCCATTCAATTCCATATTCCATTCCATTCCATTCCATATTCCAATCCATTCCATTCCATTCTATTGCATTCCATTCCTTTCCATATTCCATTCTATTGCATTCCATATTCCATTCCATTCCACACCATATTCCATTCCACGTCCTGTTTCATTACATTCCATATTCCATTCCATTCCATTACATTCCATATTCCATTCCATTACACATTTCATTCCATTCTGTATTCCTTTCCATTCCATTCCATTCTGTTCCCTTCCATTCCATTTCGTATTTTTCCACTTCGTTCAGTTCCGTTCTGTTCTGTTACATTCCATATTCCATTTCATTCTATATTAAATTCCATATTCCATTCCATTCCATATTCCATTGCATTCCATTCCATATTCCATTCCTTTCCATGCCATTCCATTCTGTTCCATATACCATTCCATTCCAAAATCCAATTCTTTCCATATTTCATTCCATTCCATTTCTCTCAATATTCCATTCCATTCCATTCTGCTCCACACCATTTCATTCCACATTCATTTCCATTCCATTCCATATTCCATTCCATTCCTCTCAATATGCCATTCCATTCCATTCCTTACCATTGAATTTCATTTCATATTCCGTTGCATTCCATTCCATTTGTTTCCATTCTGTTCCATTTCATATTCCATTCCATTCCATATTACTTTCCATTCCATATTCCATTCCCTTCCATTCCATTCCGTTCCATATTCCCTTCCATTCCATTCCATTTTATATTCCATTCCATTCCATTCCATTCCGTTCCATTCCCTTGCATATTCCTTTCCATTCCATAGTCCATTCCACTCCATATTTCATTCCATTCCGTATTCCATTCCCATTCTATTCCATTCCATATTCCGTTGTGTTCCATTCCATTCCATTTCCCTCCATTCTATTCAATTGCATATTCCATTCCGTTACATATTCCATTCCATTCCATGCCATTCCGCATTCCATTGCATTCCATTCCATCCTATTCCATTGAATATTCAATTCCATTCCATTCCATTCCTTATTCTGTTTATTTCCATATTCCATTCCAATCCATTACATTCCATTCCATAGTTGATTCCATTCCATTCCATATTCCATTCTATTCCATATTCCATACATTCAGTTGTGTTCCATTTCATTCCGTTCCTTATTACATTCCATTCCATATACCATTCCATTCCATTCCATTCCATACTACATTCCACTCCATTCCATTTTATATTCCATGGCATTCCATTCCTTTCCATATTCCATTCCATTCCCTTCCATATTCCATTCATTCCCTTCTATTCATTCCATTTCAACGCACATTTCCCTCCATTCCATTCCATTATATTCCTTCCATATTGCATCCCATTCCATATTCCATGGTATTCCATTCCATTCCGTTCCCTTCCATGCCATATCATATACTGTTTCCTTTCATTCCGTTGCGTCCTATTCCGTTTCCTTCCATTCAATATTCCATTCCATTCCATTTTGTTCCATATTCCAATCCATTCCATATTCCATTCCATTCCATATTCCATTGCATTCCATTCCATATTTCATTCCATTCCGTTCCATTCCATTCCATTCATTTACATATTCCATTCCGTTCCTTTCCATATTTCATTCCAATCCATTCCATTCCTTATTCCATTTCATTCCATATTCCATTCCATTCCATTCCTTTCCGTATTCCATTCCATTTCATTCGATATTCCATTCCTTTTCAT
Organism: Trachypithecus francoisi; assembly: GCF_009764315.1. Classification (NCBI taxonomy): domain Eukaryota; kingdom Metazoa; phylum Chordata; class Mammalia; order Primates; family Cercopithecidae; genus Trachypithecus; species Trachypithecus francoisi. Next base: position 147,503 of record NW_022680861.1, read on the forward strand.
GTTCAATACCATTCCATTCCATTCTATTCCATTCAATATTTCATTCCATTCCATTCCATATTCCATTCCCTTCCATTGTATTCCATTCCTTTCCATTGCACATTCAATTCCATTCCATATTCCATTCCATTCCATATTCCAATCCGTTCCATTCCCTATTACATTCTATTACATTCCATTCTGTATTCCAGGCCACTCCACATTCCATTCAATTACATTCCATTCCATATTCCATTCCATTGCATAGCATTCCACTCCATATTCCATTCCATTCCATATTCACTCCGTTCCATATTCCTTTCCATTCCATTCCATTCCCTTCTGTTCCATTCCATTTCATTTCATACTGAATTCCGTTCAGTTCCTTTTCGTTCCATTCCCTTCCATTCCATTCCATAGTCCAAGGCATGCCCTTCCATTCCATTCCATTCCATTCTATATTCCATTGATTCCATTCCATTCCATTCAATATTCCATTCCATTCCATTCATTTCCATGCTATATTCCATTCCATTTCATTCCATATTCCATTCCATTCCATTCCATTCCTTATTCCGTTTCATTCAATATTCCATTCCTCTCCATTCCATTCCATTCCATTCCATATTCCCTTCCATTCCATTCCATATCCCATTCCGTTTCATATTCCATTCTATTCCATGTTCCATTCAATTCCTTTCCATTCCAAATTCCATTTCATTTAATATTCCCTTCTATTCCATAGTACTTTTCAATAATATTCCATTCAATCCATTCCATTCCATATTTTCTTTCGATTCCATATTCCATTTCGTTCCATTCCAGTAAATTTCTTTCCATTACATTCCGTTCCATATTCCATTCCATTCCATATTCCATTCCATTTCATTCCATTCCATCCATCCATTTCTTTCCATTCCATTCCATATTCCATTCCATTCCATTCCATTCCATATTCCATTCCATTCCATTCTTCCATTTCATTTCACTCCACTTTCCACTCCATGAATTTTACTCGATATTCCATTCCATTCCTTTCCATTCCATATTCCATTCCATTCCATGCCATGCCATTTTTCAATCCTTTCCATATTTCATTACATTCCATATTCTATTCCATTCCATATTGCATTCCACTCAGTTTCTTTCCACTCCATATTCCATTCCATTCCGTATTCCACTGCATTCCATTTCATTCCATTCTCCACCATTTTAATTCATATTCCATTCCATTCCATTCCGTTCCTCTTTGTTCCGTTCCATTCCATTCCAAATTCCATTCCATTCTATGTTCTGTTCCATATTCCATTCCATTCCATATTCCATTCGATGTCATGTTCCATTCCATTCCATATTTCATTCCATTCCTTTCCATATTCCATTCCACTCCTTCCATTCCATATTACATTCTATTTCATTCCATATTCCATTCCATTCCTTATTCCATTTCATTCCATATTCCATTCCATTCCATTCCATTTCGAATTCCTTTCCATTCCATATTACATTCCATTTCGAATTCCTTTCCATTCCATATTCCATTCCATTCCATTTCATATTCCATTACACTCCACATTCCATTCCATTCCATATTCCATTCCATTCCATATTCCATTCCCTATCATATTCCATTCCTTTCCATTCCATATTCCATTCCATACTCCATTCCATTCCATTCTATATTTCATTCCATTCCATTCCATATTACATTCCATTCCATTCCATATTTCTTTCCATTCCATATTCCATTTCCTATCATATTCCATTCCATTCCACATTCCATTCCATTGCATTCAATATTCCATTCCATTGATTGCATTTCATTCCATCTTCCATTGCATTACATATTCCATTCTTTCCATTCCAAATTCCTTTCCATTCGATTCTACTGCTTACCATTTCATTCCACATTCATTTCCATTCCATTCCGTTACATTCCATATTCCATTCCCTTTCATTTCATTCCCCTTCATCTTTCATAATCCGTTCCTTTCTGTTCCTTTCCATTCCTTTCATTCATTCCATATTTGATTCCATTTTATACTCTATTCCATATTGCACTCCAGTCCATGTTCCATTCCATTCCACTCCATTTCATTCTATTCCATTTCCGTCACCCCCTTCCATTCCATTCTCTTATTCCGTTACATTCCATTATGTTGCATTCCATTACTATTCCATTTCATTCCATATTCCATTCCATTCTACATTCCATTTCATATTTCTTTCCATTACATATACCATTCCATTCTGATCATATATCATTCCATTCCATATTCCATTCCATTCCATATTCCATTCCTATGCATTCCATATTACATTGCATTCCATTACATTCCATTCATTCCATATTCCATTCCATTCTACATTCCATTTCATATTTCTTTCCATTACATATACCATTCCATTTGATCAAATATCATTCCATTCCATATTCCATTCCATTCCAATTCCATTCCTATGCATTCCATATACATTGCATTCCATACATATGCCATTGCGTTTCATTCATTCCATTCCATTCCTTATTCCATTCCATTCCATTCCCTATTCCATGCATTCCATTCCTTTCTTGTTCCATTCCATATTCCCATCCATTGCATTCCACGCCGTATTCCATTTCATTCCTTTCAATTATCTATTCCTATCCCTATTTCATTGCATTCTATTTCATTCCATTCCATTCTGTTCCATATTCCATTCCATTCCATATTCCCTTCCTTTCCGTTCAATTCTATTCCATTCCATTCCATTCCTTTCCATATGCCATTCCTTATTCCATTCCATTCCACTCCATTCCATATTCCATTGGATTCCATTCCATTCCATTCCGTTTCGTATTCCTTCCATTCCATATTCCATTACATTCAATTATATATTCCATTCCATTCCATATTCCATTCCATTCCGTTCCATTCTCTTCAATTTTATTCCACGCCATATTCCATTCCATTCATTCCATTTCATTCCATTCCATATTCCATTCCACTCATTTCCATCCCATTCTATTCCATTCCATATTCCATTCCATTCCATTCCATTTCATCTCATCCCGTTCCATATTCCCTTCCATTCCATGTTTCTTTCCATTCTATTCCATTCCATTTTCCATTCCATTCCTTTACATTGTATTGTGTTCCATATTCCATTCCATTCCATATTCCGTTCAATTCCATTCCATTCCATTCCATATTCCATTGCATATTCCATTCCATTCCATTCCATTTCTTTCTGTTCCATATTCCATCCCTTTCCATTGCATTCCATTCCATTCCATTCTATTCAATATTCCATTCTATTCCATATTCCAATACTTTCCATTCCATATTTCACTCCATTTCATTCCAATTTCCATTCCATTCCATATAGCAGTCTATCCATTCTACTTCATTCCATTCTTTTAATATTCCATCCCGTCCATTCCATTCCATTCCATATTCCTTTCCATTTCATATTCCATTGCATTCCATTCTATATTCTATTCCTTTCCATTCAATTTAATTCCATTGCATTGTATTCCATATCTCTTCCCTTCCATTCCGTTTCCACTTCGTTCCTTTCCATTCAGTTCCTTATTCCATTCCAATCCATATTCCATTCCATTCCTTTCCATTCCATATTCCATGGCATTCCATTCCATATTCCATTGCATTCCATTTCGTTCCATTCCATTCCATTCTATATTCCATTCCATTCCATTCTATTCCATATTGCTTTCCATTTCATATTTCATTCCATTCCATATTCCTTCCATTCCATATTCAAATCCATTTCATTCCATTCAATATTCCATTGCATTCCATATTTCACTCCATTCCATTCCTTGTATTCCATTACATATTCTATCTCATTAAATATTCCATTTCATTCGGTTCCCTTCATTCCATTTCATATCCGTTCATTCCCTCTGTTCCATTCCATTTCCTTCCATTCCATCCTCCATTCCATTCAATTTCACTCCATCCATTAATTTCCCATTCCGTTCCACTCTGTTACCTTCCATTCCGTTCCATCCCATTCCTTCCGTGTTCCATTCCATTGTATATTCCTTTCCATATTTCATTCCATTATGTATCACATTCCATTCCATTCCATTCCAATCCGTTCAATATTTCATTCCATTCTGCATCGCATTCCATTCCATGTTCCATTCCATACATTCCATATACATTACATTACATTGCATATTCCATTGCATTCCATTCCATTTCGTTCCATTGCATATTCCATTCCATTTCATCCATTCCATATTTCACTCCATTTCATTCCATTCCATTCCATTCCATATAGCATTCTATCCATTCTACTTCATTCCATTCATATGTTATTCCAGCCCGGTTCCATTCCATTCCATTCCATATTCCTTTCCATTTCAGATTCCATTGCATTCCATTCGATATTATTCCTTTCCATTCAATTTAATTCCATTGCATTGTATTCCATATTCTCTTCCCTTCCATTCCGTTCCACTTCGTTCCTTTCCATTCAGTTCCTTATTCCATTCCAATCCATATTCCATTCCATTCCTTTCCATTCCATATTCCAGGCATTCCATTCCATATTCCATTGCATTCCATTCGTTCCATCCATTCATTCTATATTCCATTCCATTCCATTCTATTCCATATTGCTTTCCATTTCATATTCATTCCATTCCATATTCCATTCCATTCCATATTCAAATCCATTTCATTCCATTCAATATTCCATTGCATTCCATATTTCACTCCATTCCATTCCATTGTATTCCATTCCATATTCTATCTCATTAAAATTCCATTTCATTCGGTTCCCTTCCATTCCATTCATATTCCGTTCTATTCCCCGCTGTTCCATTCCATTTCCTTCCATCCATCCTCCATTCCATTCAATTTCACTCCATTCCATTTATTTTCCATTCCGTCGTTCCCTCTGTTACCTCCATTCCGTTCCATCCCATCCATTCCGTGGTTCCTTCCATGGTATCTATTCCTTTCCATATTTCATTCCATTATGTATCCCATTCCATTCCATTCCATTCCAATCCGTTCAATATTTCATCCATTCTGCATCGCATTCCATTCCATGTTCCATTCCAATACATTCCATATTACATTACATTACATTGCATATTCCATTGCATTCCATTCCATTTCGTTCCATTGCATATTCCATTCCATTCCATCCCATTCCATATTTCATTTCTTTCCATTCCATTCTATTCCATTCCGTATTCCATTTCATTCCGTGTTCCATTCCATTCCATTCCATTCCGTTACATTCCATATTCCATTCCTTTCCATCCCATTGCATATTCCATTTCTTTCCATTCCATTCCATTCGATATTCCATTCCATTCCTATTCCTTCTGTATTCCTCTCCATTCCTTATTTCATTCCAATCCATTCCCTATTCCGTCGCATTCCATTCCATATTACATTGCATTGCGTATTCCATTCCATTCCATATTTATTTCCTTCCATTCCTTCCATTCCATGCTGTTCCATTCATATTTCCTTCCGTTCAGTTCCATTCCATTCCCTTCCATTCAATATACATTCAAGTGGATATTCCATTCCATTCCCTTCTATTTATTCCATTCCATTTCATTCTATTCCATCCATTCCATATTCCATTCCATTCCATTCCATATTCCATTCCATTCAATTCTATTCAATTCGATATTCCATTCCATTCCTTTCCAATCCATATCCCATTCCATTCCATATTCCATTCCATTCCATATTCTATCACATTCCATTCCATATTCCATTGCATTCCATTTCCTTCCACTCCCTTCCATTCCATATTCCATTCCATTCCATTCCATTCTGTTCCATATTCCATTCCATTCCATTCCATGCCATTCCATGCGATTCCATACTCTCTTCCATTCCATACTCCATTCCATTCCATATTCCGTTGCATTCCATTCCGTTCCTTTTCCTTCCTTCCATTGAATTCTCTATTCCATTCCTTTCCATATTCCATTCCATTCTATATTCCATTCCACTCAATATTCTACTGCATTCCATTCCTTATTCCATTGCATTCTATTTCATTCCATTCATTCCATTCCGTATTCCATTTCATTCTATTCCATATTCCATTCCATTCATATTCCATTCCATTCCATATTCTATTCCATTCATATTCAAATCCATTCTATTCCATTCCATATTCTATTCCATTCCATATTCTTTAAATTCCATTCCTTGTGTTCCTTTCCATATTCGATCCTATTACATACTCCATTCATTCCATTCTATTCCTATTCCATTCCTTTCCGTTCCGTTCCATTCCATTCCATATTCCATTCCATTCCATATTCCATTGTATTCCATATTCCATTGCGTTCCATATTCCTTTCCATTCCATTCCATTCCATTCCGTTTTGTTCCATTCCATTTTATATTCCGTTTCGTACCATATTCCATTCATTTCCATCCCATATTACATTCCAATCCATATTCCATTACATTCCCTTCCATTCCATATTACATTCCGCTGCATTTTATTCCACATTCCATTGCATTCCATTTCATTCCATTCCATATTCCATTCTATTCCATTCCATTCCAGTCCATCCCATTCCATATTCAATTCCATTACAGGGGTTTCCATTCCATATTCCATTCCATTCCATTCCATATTCCATATTCCATTCCATTCCATATTCCACTCCATTTCATATTCCATTCCATTACATTCTATTCTATTGCATATTCCACTCCATTCATTTCCATTCCATATTCCATTCCAATCCATATTCAATTCCATTCTATTCCATTCCATATTCCAATCCATTCCATGCCATTCCCCTCCATTCTTATTAAATTCCATTCCATTCCATATTAAATTCCATTAGACTTCATTCCATTCCATATTCCATATTCCATTCCATTTCATTACATTCCCTATTCCCTTCCATTCAATGCTCTATTCCATTCCATATTCCATTCCATTCCATATTCCTTCCATTCCATTCCGTTGCTTTTCCTTCCTTTCCATTGAATTCCCTATTCCATTCCTTTCCATATTCCTTCCATTCCATTCCATTCCATATTCCATTCCATTCTATTCCATTCCACTCAATATTCTGCTGCATTCCATTCCTTATTCCATTGCATTCTATTCATTCGATTCCATTCCATTCCATATTCCATCCATTCCATTCTATTCCATATTCCATTCCTTTCCGTTCCGTTCCATTCCATTCCATACATTCCATTCCATATTTCCATTGTATTCCATATTCCATTGCGTTCCATATTCCTTCCATTCCATTCCATTCCATTCCGTTTTGTTCCATTCCATTTTATATTCAGTTTCGTACATATCCATTCATTTCCATCCCATATTACATTCCAATCCATATTCCATAACATTCCCTTCCATTCCATATTACATTCCGCTGCATTTATTCCACATTCCATTGAATCCATTCATTCCATTCCATATTCCATTCTATCCAGTTCCATCCAGTCCATCCCATTCCATATTCAATTCCATTACAGGGGTTTCCATTCCATATTCCAGCCATTCCATTCCATATTCACCATATTCCATTCCATTCCATCTCCACTCCATTTCATATTCCATTCCATACATCTATTCTATTGCATATTCCACTCCATTCATTCCATTCCATATTCCATTCCAATCTATTCAATTCATTCTATTCCATTCCATATTCCAATCCATTCCATGCCATTCCCCTCCAGTCTTATAAATCCATTCCATTCCATATTAAATTCCATAGACTTCATTCCATTCCATATCCATATTCCATTCCATTTCATTACATTCCCTATTCCCTTCCATCAATGCTCTATTCCATTCCATATTCCATTCCATTCACATATTCCTTCCATTCCATTCGTTGCTTTTCCTTCCTTTCCATTGAATTCCTATTCATTCCTTCCATATTCCTTCCATTCCATTCATATTCCAATTCCATTCCATTATATATTCCATTCACTCAATATTAGGCTGCATTCCATTCCTTATTCCATTGCATTCTATTCATTCGATTCCATCCATTCCATATTCCATCCCATTCATTCTATTCATATTCCATTCCATTCCGTTCCATCTCTCCATTTCATTCCACTCCATATTCCATTCCGTTCATTCCATTTCATTCCATTCCATATTCCATTCCACTCATTTCCATCCCATTCTATTCCGTTCCATATTCCATTCCATTCCATCTCATCTCATTCCATATTCCCTTCCATTCCATGTTTCATTCCATTCTGTTCCATTCCATTTTCCATATCATTCCTTTACACTGTATTATGTTCCATATTCCATTCCATTCCATATTCCCTTCAATTCCATTCCATTCCATTCCATATTCCATTCCATATTCCATTCCATTCCGTTCCATCTTCCATTCCATTCCTTTGGTTTCCATAACAAATTCCATTCCATTCCATTCTTACTCCGTATACCATTCCCATTCCATATTCCACTGCATTTCATATTCCATTCCATTTTCCATTCCATTGCATTCCATTCCATTTTCCATTGCATTCCGATTTCATTCCATTCCATACCATTCCATATTCCATTCAATTGCGTATTCCATTCCATTCCATTTCCCTTTCCATTACATTCCATTCCTTTCCATTCCATATTCCATTCCATGCCATTCCATTCCATTCTTACTCCGTATACCATTCCATTCCATATTCCACTGCATTTCATATTCCATTCCATTTTCCATTCCATTGCATTCCATTCCATTTTCCATTGCCTTCCCGATTTCATTCCATTCCATACCATTCCATGTTCCATTCAATTGCATATTCCGTTCCATTCCATTTTCCGTTCCATTCCATTCCATTCCTTTCCATTCCAATTCCATTCCATGCCATTTTATATTACGTTCCATTCTTCCTTTCCATTGCATTCCATTCCATCCATATTCCGTTCCCTTCCATAATCCTTTCCTTCCATATTCCTTTCCAGTCCTTTCTTTTTTTTTTTTTTTTTTTTTTTTTTTTTTTTTTTTTTTGAGACGGAGTCTCGCTCTGTCCCCCGAGCTGGAGTGCAGTGGCCGGATCTCAGCTCACTGCAAGCTCCGCCTCCCGGGTTCACGCCATTCTCCTGCCTCAGCCTCCCAAGTAGCTGGGACTACAGGCGCCCGCCACCTCGCCCGGCTAGTTTTTGTACTTTTTAGTAGAGACGGGGTTTCACTGTGTTAGCCAGGATGGTCTCGATCTCCTGACCTTGTGATCCGCCTGCCTCGGCCTCCCAAAGTGCTGGGATTACAGGCTTGAGCCACCACGCCCGGCCTCCTTTCCAGTCCTTTCTATTCTATTTCATTCCATTCCATTCCATTCCATATTTGATTCCGTACTCCATTCTATTCCATGTCATTCCATATTTTTCTCCATTCCATTCCATATTCCATTCCATTATATTCCACATTCCATTCCATTGAATTCATTCCATTCAATTCCATAATTGATTATTCCATTCAATTCCATAATCCATTCCATTCCATCCATTCCGTATTCCACTCCATTCCATATTCAATTTCATTCCATTTTCCATTGTATTCCATTCCATTCCATATTCCATTACATTCTCTTGCATTGCATTCCATTCCATTCTATATTCCATTCCATATTCCACTCCATTCCATTCCATTCCATATTCCATTCCATTCCATATTCCTTTGCATTCCATATTTCGTTCCATTCCACCCAATATTCCATTTCATTACATATTCCATTCCATTACTTATTCCATTACATTCCATATACCATTCTATTCCATTTCTTTCCATATTCCGTCCAATTCCAGTCCATTCCATTCCATATTCCAATCCATTCCATATTCCTTTCCATTCCATTTTATATTCCATTCCATTCCATTCCATATTTCATTCCATTACATTCCATATTCCAATCCATTGCATATTCTATTTCATTCCATATTCCATTCCATTCCATTCCATTTCATTCTATATTCAATTAAACTCCATTCCATATTTAATTCCTTTCCATTCCATTCCATTCCATATTCCATGCCCTTCCATTTCGTATTCAGTCCATTCCTTTCTTTTCCTTTCCTTCCATTCCATTCCATGTTCCCTTCCATTCCTTATTCCTTTCCCTTCCATACTATTTTCCAGTCCAATCCCTTCTATTTAATTCCATTCCAATCCATTCTATTCCATATTCCATTCCATATTCCACTTCCATATTCTATTCCATTCCAATTCCATTCCATTCAATATTCCATTCCATTCCATTCCGTTCCGTTCCATTTCATTCTGTTTGTTATTTCATTCCTTTCCATTATATTACATTCCATATTCCATTCCATTCTATTCCATTCCATTCCATATTCCGTTGCATTATTTTTTACATTCCATTCCATATCCAATTCCATTCCATTCCATTCCATTCCGTTACATTTCTTTCTATTCCATTCCATTCCACTCCAAATTCTTCCAGTCCTTCTCTTTCCATTCCATTCCTTTCCATATTCAATTCCATTCCATATTCCTTTCCTTTCCATTCCATTCAATATTCCATTCCAATCCATATCCCATTCCCTTCCAAAGTGCATTTCATTCCAGTCCAGTCTATTCCATTCCATTTCAGTCAATTACATATTCTCTTCCATATTCCATTCCATTCCATTCCATTCCATCTTCCACTCCATTCCATTCTAGCCCATTCCGTTCCATGTTCCATTCCATTTCATTCCGTTCCGTTTCTTTCCACTCCATTCCTTTCCATCACATTCCATAACCAATTCCATTCCATATTCCATTCCTTTCCATATCCAATTCCATTACTTTCCATTTTCCATTCCATTATATTCCATTCCATATCCTTCCATTCTGTATTGCGTTACTTTCCATTCCATATACATTTCCATTCCATTCCACTCCATATTCCATTCCACTCCATATTCCACTGCATTCCACTCTATTCCATTTTATTGCATTCCACATTCCATTCCATTCCATTCCATTTCATTCCATTCCATATTCCGTTCCATTCATTCCAAATTCCATTCCATTCCATATCCCATTCCATTCCATTCCATTCCATTCCATATTCCATTCTATATTCCATTCCATTTCATTCCGTTCCATTCCATATTCCATTCCATTCCATTCTGTTCCTTCCTGTTTCATTCCATTCCATTCAATTTCATATTCCTTTCCATTCAAATTCCATTAAATTCCATCTCATATTCCATTAAGTTCCATTCCATATTCCATTCCATTCGATATTCCATTCCATTCCATAATCCATTGCATTTCATTGCATTACTTTTCATTCCATTCAAAATTCCAATCCATTCTATATTCCATTTTATTCCATTCCTTATTCCATTCCATTCCATATTCAATTTCATTTCATTTCATATCATTCCATTCCATTCCATTCCATATTCCATTCCGCTCCATTCCGTTCTCTTCCATTCCATATTCCATTCCATATTCCATTCCATTCCATATTCCATTGCATTCCATTTTCCTTTCCACTCAATTCCATTCCCTTCCATTCCATTCCATTCATTTCATTTCATGTTTCATTCTGTTCTCTTCCATTTCGTTCCATTCTGTATTCCATTCCTTTCCGTGTTCCATTCCTTTCTATTCCATTATTTTCCATTCCATTCCATTCCATTGCATTCTCCATTCCATTCCATTTCATTCCATTCCATATTCCATTCCATGACATTCTACTCCATTCCATATTCCATTCCATTCCATGCCATTTCATTCCGTTCCATATTTCCTTCCATTCAATATTGCATTCCATTCCATTCCTTTCCATTGCTTTCTATTGCATTCCATTCCATTCCACTTCATATTCTCTTCCATACCCTGTTCCATTCCACTACATTAAATTTCATTTTGTTACATATTCCATTCCATTCCATTTCATCCCATTCCAATTACATTCCACTACATTAAATTTCATTTTGTTACATATTCCATTCCATTCCATTCCATTCCATATTCCATTCAAATCCATTCCATTCCATATTCCAATGCATTCCATTCCTTATTACATTTCATTCCATATTCTGATCTATTCTCTGTTGCATTCCATTCCATTCCATTTCGTATTCCACTCCATTTCATATTCCATTCCATTCGATTTTTTATTCCATTACATATTCCATTCCATTCCATACCGCATTCCATTCCATATTCCATTCCATTCCATTGCATTAAATTTCGTTCCATTTCATTCGGTTCCACATTAAATTCCATTCCATATCCATTCCGTTCCATTCCATTCCATTGCATTCCACATTGCATTCCAATCCTTTGCGTTCCATTCCGTTCCGTTCCATTCCAGTCAATTCTGTATTCCATTCAATTCCATATTCCATTTCATTCCATTCCATTCCATTCCATTCCATATTCCATTTGATCCCATTCCTTTCCTTATTCCATTGCATTAAATTCTATTCAACTCCATACCATTCCTTTCTATTTCAATCCATATACCATTCCATTCCATATTACATTCTATTCCATATTCCATTCCATTCCATTCCATATTACATTCCATTCCGTTACATTTCATTCCATTACATATTCCATTTCATTCCATTTGTATTCCATTCCATTCCATCTTTCACTCCATTCCATTCCATTCCAAATTCCATTCCATTCCATCTTCCAATGCATTCTGTATTCCATTCCTTTTGATTCGATTCAATGACATTGCTTACCATTCGACATCCCATGCCATTCCATTCCATTTCATGTTCCATTTCATTCTGTTCAATTCCGTTCTATATTCCATTCCATTTCATTCCATTGCATCCCATATTCCATGAAATTCCATTCCATATTCCATTCCATTCGATATTCCATTCCCTTCTATTCCATTCCATGTTCCATTGCATTTGATTCCGATCCATTCCACTCCATATTCCATGCCTTTCCATTTTCCATTCCATTACATTCCATTTTATTCCGTTCCATTCCATTCCGTTCCATACTCCATTCCATTAAATATTCCATTCCATTCCAGCCCATCCATTCCAAATTCCATTCCTTTCCATACTCCATTTTATTCCATTCCGTATTCCTTTCCTTTCCATTCCATTCTATGTTTAATTCCATTTCATTCTATTCCATTCCATATTCCATTCCATTCCATGTTTCACAACATTCCATGTTGCTTTCCATTCCGTTCCTTTCCCTTCCTTTCCATTCTATTTCATTTCATATTTCATTCATTTCATTCCATATTCCATTCCATTCTGTATTCCATTCCTATCCATTCCATTGTTTTCCTTTTTTTTTTTTTATTATACTTTAAGTTCTAGGGTACATGTGCATAACGTGCAGGTTTGTTACATATGTATACTGATGCCATGTTGGTGTGTTGCACCCATCAACTCGTCAGCACCCATTAATTCATCATTTATATCATGTATAACTCCCCAATGCAATCCCTCCCTCCTCCCCCCTCCCCATGATAGGCCCCAGTGTGCGATGTTCCCCTTCCCGAGTCCAAGTGATCTCATTGTTCAATTCCCACCTATGAGTGAGAACATGCGGTGTTTGGTTTTCTCTTCTTGTGATAGTTTGCTAAGAATGATGGTTTCCAGCTGCATCCATGTCCCTACAAAGGACCCAAACTCATCCTTTTTTATGGCTGCATAGTATTCCATACAAACCACTGCTCAGTGAAATAAAAGAGGACACAAACAAATGGAAGAACATACCATGCTCATGGATAGGAAGAATCAATATCGTGAAAATGGCCATACTGCCTAAGGTTATTTATAGATTCAATGCCATCCCCATCAAGCTACCAATGACTTTCTTCACAGAATTGGAAAAGACTATTTTTGTTCCACTGTATTGTCTTTGCTCCTTTGTCAAAGATCAGATGACTAATAATATTAATGGCCCCCAACAAGCCCTCAGCCACGGGCAGTGCAGCGCCGATAGCATCCCCACCCCACTGTGGACAGTAAAGCCGGACCAGTCAGCGCCCAATCAGTCCCCGCATCCGGGCGCAGTCTGCAGTGTAATCATAATAATGGCCCCAACCCGCACACCCACCAGCTTGCGGGCAGCGCAACACCGGATAGCACACTTAAAGTAGGGACGCCCGGAGTAACACCCCAACCAGCCCCCGCCATGGGCAGTGTAGCTCCGGATAGCGCACCTACCTCATTGCCTTTCTACGCTCTGCCCGGCTGCAGTGGCTGTTGCTGCAGTGGCTGTCACCAATGGCAGAGGGGGGAAAAAAAACAAACAAACTTTACCTAATCAAGATTTCAAATACTTTTTATATATGTAACTTTTAAAATGTTTAATAAGAACAATAAGATATATATTAATATAGCCAATAATTGTTATTTTCTCATGTTTTCATTTATTCCATTGTTTACTGACCTTTCAGGCACATAAAATAGGATTTAATTTCCTACTTGGTTCATACTACTTAATATTAGATAATCAATTAGCTATAAATCGGAAACCTATGAAAATTAATGTTGGCTTAAAACTGTTTTTGATAATGTAACAAGAAATTCAAAAGATAAAAGGTTAACTTTAATTAATGTCTTCTAAATGAATCTGTGCCTCAATGCTGAGTGTTCAACATCAGCAACAGGATTCAGAGAAATCACACAACTTGCTTTAATTTTTATTTGTAATCTAAGAAAGAGCACTGTTGGGAAGGTCTCATTGCATATTTATGTGATGACCTTTTATAGTTTCTAATATGTATTTTGAAAATAATAATAAATCTTTTGCAAGTTACACAGATTTCTGTAATTACTACATACATTGTGTGTGAAATAGTAAACACACAGGCTACTGGCCCCAGAAGCTGGACTGCTGGTTTGGCCTGGGCTCCTGGTCAGACCAGGAGGAGGGGGCTGGCTGTGTCCACACGCAGGAGCCAGGCCTCGGTGGAGCTCACCAGGCCATAAATTCCATCTGTGCTTGCAGAGTTGAGCAGACTCCAAGGACTGAGCTACTCTAATCAAATATCCTAGACACTAACTAGATAGCAATCGATGTCTGCTTCTTTCCACAAGAGACTTTAGGCCCCTATACGGAAACAAAGTCCAAAAGTGTGAGTATGTGTGTGTAACTGACTGGGAGTAATGCCAACCAGACCAAAGACAAGCAAGATCACCCAGAGAAAGCGGCACCTGCTGTCATCCATCCTGGGAGGGTGTGCCCCAGTCTGGGTGGTTTTGTCAATTCACACCTACCAGCCCATTCTCTGGACTTGACGCTTTAAAAAGTCCTCATGTCAAACTTAATATTAGGGTTAGAGAAGTTAAAACACAAATGGGACTGGCATGAAGTGGACTGTGTTTTCCAAGGAGGATGTTTCAGTTAATAAAAACAATCTCAGTGTCAGCATCATTCATAGAATGGTAGATATTTGTGCCTCTAGCAGGAGGCTACAGCCTTAAGTTACATGGCCCCAAGCCCACATGGTCCTTCTCTTTGCTATTTTAGTTCAGAGAGAAGGGGGTGCAGCCCTCAGGACAGGAGGTACCTCTGGTCCAAGGCTCTGAAATGCCTTCCCCACTCAGAGCTGCATTGACCAAGGGTGGCTGCCATGAACATGGAGGGGGAAATGACACGGAGAGGGGAAGCTGTTGAAACAGCCCTGAGGCCAGCACCCACTGTGCCTCACCGAGGAAGCCAGGAGGAGAATGGTCTGGCAGGGAGCACGGGCAGCATCTGCTTCCATTTGCTCTCCACCCCCATGGGATTTAACCGAGTGTGTGATGTGGGAAGTGAAGCAGTGCCCAGGCAGCCACGAGAGGGGGAGCCAATCTGGGCCTCATGCTCTCAGCGGAGGGTGCACTTAGTGATTCAGGCTTCTACTGGGAGAGAGGGGTCGAGGGCAGAGCAGCAGGTGCACAGATGTTATGGCTGGGGGCAAAGTCTTCCTCATCAGGTGGATCAAAGAAACTTATATGAGTGAAAATATTTCACCAAGTCGAATACAGATGGACACTTTGGGTTGCACTTCACTAGGGATGAAGAGGGGAAAAAAGACCCAGCTGAGCAAGAGATTTTTGGGAACAAGTAACTTTCCAGATGAAGCATTGGTTTTCTTCAGCAGGTCTCAGGTGTGCGAACATTTGGATCATCTGTTGAAGGGAGATATCCAATCTCCTAGACAAAAATGTTCCAAACTTTCACAAACTTAACACCCCCTGTAGTTTAAAAGGCAGGATGTTTGTGATGTGGGTCTTGAATCCACCATCTCTTGGTTAGGGTTCCTGGAAACAGACTCAGATGGAGATTCCTGGGCAAGAGGCTCACTGAGGCATGTGCTGGGGAGGCAGGGGCATGGGGCAGGGCAGAGGGAGAAGTCAGTCAGGGGTGCAGCTCAGCAGAGGCCACAGCCAGGCCCGTGGGGAGCTCTGCAATGGTGATGGCCTCAGAGTGGTAGCACACTGGGGCAGAAGATCAGGCCTTTGTATTCCCATAGAAGCCATTTATTTGAAAGAGGAAGTTCCAGGAAGGGCATGAACTTGGACAAAGCAGCTTCCTCTGACTCAGATCAATGCCCACAGAGGGACTCAGCTGTGAACCATCAGTGGCCACACTCCCAGAAGCTGAGAGAATGAAGTCTCACTGGTAAACAGGAAACCGTGGGAGGGAGCACCACTGAGAAAGCAAGAGATGTCATCTCTAGGAGACTCAGTTAATTAATCTGTGCAATGGGAAGAATTATTACCATTACTGCACAGGAAACTTTAAGAAATAAATGAAAGAATATATTTGAAAAGTGACACTGAGCCCTGCATTAGGTTATGTCATCATTGGTTAGTAAGATATGCATACAGCAAGGGGATAAGATGGCAGCACTTCACATGCCCCGTGTGAAGCACAAATTGTTATTCAGCAAGGGCCTCTTAACCAACTCTAGGTGCCTTGGGTGATGCTGAGTCCCTGGAATAAAAAGACACATTAAGACATGATCTCCTGCAAATGCAAAAAGGTGTATTACTGAGTTAGCTAAAGATATGGGAATGAAAAGACAAGATTATTCTTATTTGTAGAAGATTTCTTCATGTGTCTAGAAAGATCAGAAGAATCAAATTAAATGTTATGAAAATCAATATGGATATTTGGCAACATGGCTGAATCCCTGGAAAAAATGTAAACGTCAGTAGTTTTCCTAGAAGCGAGCAAAAACTAATGGGAATGTGTGAATAACAAAATTTCATCTCTACAGGCAAGAAAATGGACAGCAGTATTTTTAAAGAGAAAGGTACTTTGTACTTGAAAAATACTCTTGAAAATATTCACGTCCTTGGGGCGGAGCAAGATGGCCGAATAGAAACAGCTCCAGTCTCCAACTCCCAGCGCGAGCGACACAGAAGATCAGTGATTTCTGCATTTTCAACTGAGATACTAGGGTCATCTCACTAGGGAGTGCCAGACAATCGGTGCTGGTCAGCTGCTGCATCCTGACCAGCGAGAGCTGAAGCAGGGCGAGGCATCGCCTCACCTGGAAGCACAAGGGGGAAGGAAATCCGTTTTCCTAGCCAGGGGAACTGAGACACACAACACCTGGAAAATCGGGTAACTCCCACCCCAATACTGCGCTTTAAGGAAACAGGCACACCAGGAGAATATATCCCACACCTGGCCAGGAGGGTCCCACAAACACGGAGCCTCCCTCACTGCTAATACAGCAGTTTGCTGCGATCTATCCGCAAGGCAGCAGCCAGGCTCGGGGACGGGCGCCCGCCATTGCTGAGGTTTAAGTAGGTAAACAAAGTCGCTGGGAAGCTCGAACAGGGTGGAGCTCACAACAGCTCAAGGAAGCCTGCCTGTCTCTGTAGACTCCATCTCTGGGGACAGCGCAAAGCTGAAGTCCAATAGGGGAAGTGCAGACGCGAACGACTCTGTCTGACAGCTTTGGGGAGAGTCGAGGATCTCCCAACGCGGAGGTTGAGATCTGAGAATGGTCAGACTGCCTGCTCAGGTGGTACAAAATATCAAGCCAAGTAGACCTGTTGCTCAGGCCCACTTGGAGCCTATTGTGGGGGTTTATATTAATAATAGTTGTAATGAAGTTAATAGCCCCTAGAATAGAAGAAATACCTGCTAGATGAAGTGAGAAGATAGTTAGGTCTACGGAGGCTCCTGGATGAGAAGCCCATGGCTTCTGTGTGGCAGCCTTCATCTAGGAGAGCCGAGAAAGCTCCTGTTAGTGGTCATGGGCTGGGTTTGACTATATGATAGGGGTGAGTTTGGTGGGTCATTAAGTATTATCATGTAAATAAAGGCTTACCAAGAGCGTGAAGACATAGGCTTGGATTAGGGCAACTGCAATTTCTAGAATTATTAGTAGCAACAGGAGCACGAAGGTCAGAGAAGTTGCAAGAAAATTAATGGTTGATAGTGCTAGTACGGCACTTCCGATTAGATGCATGAGTAGATGTCCCGCTGTGATATTAGCGGTCAGGCGTACAGCTAGGGCTACTGGTTGAATAAAGAAGCTGATAGTTTCAATAATTACTAGTATGGGGATAAGAGGTGTGGGTGTGCCTTGTGGTAGAAAATGGGCTAGGGAACTTTTGGTTTTGAAGCGAAGGCCTGTAATTACTGTACCAGCCCATAGAGGGATTGCCATTGCCAAATTCATAGACAGCTGGGCGGTAGGTGTAAATGAGTGAGGTAATAGTCCGAGGAGGTTGGTTGTAGCAATAAAAATAATTAGAGATATTAGTATTAGGGATCAAGTTAGTCCTTTTGTATTATGAATTATTATTATTTGTTTTAGGATAAGTTGAGTCAGATTTTGTTGAATAGTAATTAGTCGGTTGTAACAAGGTGTTTGGAGGTTGGAAAATAATGTGGGAATAGAATAATGGGTACTACAGCGGGTAGACTTAGGAGTGTTGGGGTTGTAAATGGGGTAAATAAATTTTCGTTCATTTAGTTGTCAAGGATTATTAAATACCTGCGTATTAGGGGTTTTTTGTGATGGGGTAAATAGTAGTTTGTATTTAGTAATTTTAATTGCATAATAAGGTATACTGCAGGTAGCATGGCTATAATGGTAATAAACCATGTAGATGTATTTAATTGAGGCATTTCACTGCAGAGAAAAGTGCTTTCTCATCTTTAACTTAAAAGGTTAATGCTATAGTAGCTATACAGTGGGTCTTAATATTTTAAGAGTGGGCTAGGTGAGGTGCATTTAGTATATCTATAAAGTGAATACGGGTCCTATCTCGAAAATTTTTAGTGGAATTAATTCTGCAACAATTGGCATAAAACTGTGATTAGCACCGCAGATTTCTGAACATTGTCCGTAGTAGACACCTGGTCGTATGGCATTACATGTGGTTTGATTTAAGCGCCCTGGAATTGCATCTGTTTTTAGACCGAGTAGGGATGGTTCATGAGTGTAGGACGTCTTGGGATGTAATTATTATACGGACAGGGGCTTCAATTGGAAGTACCACTCGGTTGTCAACTTCTAGAAGTCGAAGGTCCCCCGGGTTTAGAAATAGTGGGGGGAGTATATAAGAATTAAAGATTAGACCCCCATAGTCTGTATATTCATAGGTTCAGTATCATTGATGTCCAATTGATTTAATAGTAAATGAGGGATCATTAATTTCGTCTGTTAAGTAGAGAATTCGTAGAGATGGAAGAGCAATTAAGACTAGAATAATTGCGGGTAAGATCGTTCAAATAGTCTCTATTTCTTGAGCATCTGTGATGTTAGTGCTAGTTAATTTTGTTGTTAGCACTGATAATAAAATGTATAGGACAAGAAAGCTAATTAGGGATACAATTATAAAGGCGTGGTCGTGGAAAGCAATTAGTTCTTCTATGATAGGGGATGTGGCATCTTGTAGGCCTAGTTGAACTGGGTGGGCCATGTAAGATATATAGGATATGTCCTATAATTTAGCTTTGACAAAGCCATGAAATATTTTTCTAATATCTCATTGAAAAAGTTATAGGGGTTATAGAATTGGCTTGAAACCAGTTTCAGGAGGTTCAATTCCTTCCTTTTTTATTTAACTTTGATGAAGGTTGGTTCATCAAATGTGTGGTAAGGTGGAGGAGAGCCATGTAGTCACTCTAGGTTGTAGGTGGGTTCTTCAATTGATAGTACTTTACGTTTTGAGGTGAAAGCTTCTCAGATTATATAAATTATTAGTAGTATTGCTACTAGGGATATAAAGGAGCCTGTAGATGATACAATATTTCATGTGGTATAAGCATCAGGGTAGTCGGAATAGCGTCGGGGTATTCCTGATAGGCCTAGAAAATGTTGTGGGAAAAAGGTTAAATTTACACCTACAAATATAATAGTAAAGTGGGCTTTGGCGCAGACTTGATCTAGGGTATAACCTGAGAATAGGGGAAATCAGTGAATAAAGCCTCCTATAATAGCAAAGACAGCTCCTATTGATAAGACATAGTGGAAGTGAGCTACGATGTAATATGTGTCGTGTAATACAATATCTAGTGATGAGTTTGCTAGTACAATACTGGTCAGACCTCCTACGGTAAAAAGGAAAATAAAGCCCAGGGCTCAGAGTATTGCAGCTGATCATTTAATATTTCCTCCGTGTAGCGTGGCAAGTCAGCTAAAGACTTTAACGCCAGTTGGGATTGCAATAATTATAGTGGCAGAGGTAAAATAGGCTCGTGTATCCACATCTATTCCAACTGTAAATATATGGTGAGCTCATACAATAAAGCCTAGAAACCAATGACACTATGGCTCAGACTATGCCTATGTACCCGAAGGGTTCTTTTTCCCAGAATAGTATGTTACAATATGGGAATTATTCCGAAGCCAGGTAAAATAAGAATGTAGACTTCAGGGTGTCCGAAGAATCAAAATAAGTGTTGATATAGGATTGGGTCTCCTCCTCCTGCAGGGTCGAAGAAGGTGGTGTTGAGATTACGATCTGTTAATAATATTGTAATGCCAGCGGCTACTACGGGCAGGGATAGGAGTAGTAGTACTGCTGTAATCAGGACTGATCAAACAAATAGAGGGGTTTGGTATTGAGATATTGCAGGGGGTTTTATATTAATAATAGTTGTAATGAAGTTAATAGCCCCTAGAATAGAAGAAATACCTGCTAGATGAAGTGAGAAGATAGTTAGGTCTACGGAGGCTCCTGGATGAGAGAGGTTTCCTGCTAAAGGTGGATATACTGTTCAACCTGTTCCGGCACCAGCTTCTACTATGGCTGATGCGAGAAGTAGGAAGGATGGTGGAAGAAGTCAGAAGCTTATATTATTTAGGCGGGGAAATGCTATGTCAGGAGCACCAATTATTAGGGGTACTAGTCAGTTTCCAAAACCTCCAATTATGATGGGTATAACCATAAAGAGATTATGACAAATGCATGGGCCGTAACGATAACATTATAGATGTGATCATTGCCTAACAGGTTACCAGGTGGCCCAGTTCGGCTCGAATAAGAAGGCTTATAGTTATACCTACGGTTCCCAGCTCATGCGCCAAATAGTAAGTATAAGGTTCCAATATCTTTGTGATTTGTAGAGAATAACCAGCGGTTCATGAGCATAAGTGAAAAGGTAAAATGGCTGAGTAAGCATTAGGCTGTAAATCTAAAGACAGAGGTTTAGCCCTCTTTTTATCAGCCCCGAGGTGATTTTTCATGTTGAATTGCAATCAAAGGAGCAGTTAGATTTCTGCGGGGCTTCTCTCGCCTTTTTTCCCCCCGGCGGGAGAAGTAGATTAAAGCCAGTTGATTGGGGCGTTTAGCTGTTAACTAAATTTTTGTGGGTTTAAGTCCCATTAATCTAGTAAGGGCTTAAGCTTAACTAAGTAACTGATTTGCGTTCAGTTGATGCAGAATGAAGTTCTGTAGTCCTTAATATGTTTCAGAAATTAAGTATGCTTAACTTACTAAGAGCTTTGAAGGCTTTCGGTCGTTATTTAACCTAAATTTCTAGGGGATAGTTAGGACTGTTGGGATATAGGTAATAGGAAGGTATTAAGAATAATAAGTGGGGAGATGAGAAGTGTGGATTTTGTATTTCGAATGTCATTTTTATTTTTGTATTATTGGATGTAGGGAGTAGTGTCATAGAGGTATATAAATTAGGTGTAAATAAAAATATAAGTTGAGTAGGTTATAATAATTATAATGGTAGGCATAATGAAGTTGTTATTTTTTGTAAGTTCTTGGATAGTAATCACTTGGGTAGAAAGCCGGTTAGTGGGGGTCCTCCTATAGATAGGAGGGTAGATGATATTAGTGGTATTAATCAGGTGAGTTTATTTCAGGTGTGTGATAATATTAGGGTTGTGGTGTTCGAGTTTAGGTTTAGGGCTAGAAATGCAGTGGTAGCTAAAATAATATATGTGAGGAGGTAGAAAATTGTAATATTCGGGTTGTATGTTAAAGTTGTTATTATTCAGCCTATGTGGGTGATTGAGGAGTATGCTAAAATTTTACGTAGTTGTGTTTGGTTAAGACCTCCTCAGCTGCCTGCCATGATGGATAGGATGGATAGGATCAGGAGAATCTCTTATTAATTGATGAATAAATTTGTATATAATTGAGATAGGGGCTAGTTTTTGTCATGTGAGGAGAAGTAGGCCAGGAATTAAAGGTGTTCCTTGGGTAACTTCTGGAATTCAGAGTGAAAGGGGGCTATTCCTAATTTTTAGCGAGGGCTATTGTTATGGCTAAAGATGAAGGTTGATTAATATTACTTATTATGGTTCATTGTTCGGGGAATAGGTTGTTATATATAATTGCTATTATAAGGATTATAGATGCAGTGGATTGTACGAGGAAATATTTAGTGGCTGCTTCTGTGGAGCAAGAGTTTGTTTTTTTAATTAAGATTGAGGTAAAGGCTAATGTATTTATTTCTAGGCCCGCTCAGGCTAGAAATCAGTGGGAGCTCAATAATGTAATGATAGTACCTATAAATATGGTAAAATAAATAATACGTTGGGCTAGTGGGTTAATTAGTATGGGAAGGATATAACCAACATTTTCGGGGTATGGGCCGATAGCTTATTAGCTGACCTTACTTTAGAATGAGGTGTAATAGGTAGCACGGAGAAATTTGAATTCTCAGGAGTAGGTTCGATGCCTATAATTCTAGAAATAAGAGGATTAAGCACCTCTATTAGTTACTCTATCAAAGTAACTCTTTTGTCAGACATATTTCTAGATTTGGGAGGGATGCCAGAGGTTATGATGGAAATTGAGATATATCATATAAGGAATGCTAGTGTAAGGGGAAGAAAATTTTTTCATAGGAGGTGTATAAGTTGATCATATCGGAATCGAGGGTAGGTTGCTCGATTCATAGGAATAAGGAGGTTAAGAGAAGTGTTTTGGTAATAAAGCATGTTGTGAACAATTCCGGTGAGTGAACGGGAATACAATGTTCCTAGGAAAATTGTGGCTGTTAGGGCATTTATTATAAAATATTTATATATTCAGCTATAAAGAAAAGGGCAAACGGGCCTGCAGCATATTCAGTGTTAAAGCCTGAGACTAGTTCGGTCTCCCCTTCTGTTAGGTCAAAAGGGGCCCGGTTGGTCTCTGCTAATGTGGAAGTGAATCATATTATGGCTAGAGGTCATGATGGTAGGAGAAGTCAGAGGTGTTCTTGTGTTGTAATGAGTGCGTGGAGGTTGAATGAGCTGCTTATTAGCAGAATTGATAGTAAAATAATGGCGAGAGTTACTTCGTATGAAATTGTTTGGGCTACTGCTCGTAGTGCTCCGATTAGTGCATAATTTGAGTTTGATGCTCATCCCGATCATAGATAGAGTGGACGGCTAGGCTAGATGTGGCTAGATAAATAAGTCCTAGGTTGAGATAATTAGGGAATTGGGTATGGGGCGGGGTATTCATAAGAGAAGGGCAATGGTAAAGGCTAGGGCTGGTGCAATAACGTAAAGAGTAGTAGTGGAAGTTGAAGGTTGTATTGGTTCTTTGGTGAAGAGTTTTATTGCGTCGGCAAAGGGTTGTAATAATCCATAAGGTCCTACAATGTTGGGTCCCTTACGTAGTTGTATGTAGCCTAGTAGTTTTCGTTCGGTAAGTGTAAGAAATGCTACAGCAACGATAGCGGGTAAAGTGACAAGTAGAATGTTTATTGTGAACATGGTGTTAAGAAGAGGAGTTGAACCTCTGATTATAAAGTCTTAATTTTATGCAATTGCCGGGCTCTGCCATCTTAACAAGCCTGTTCTTGGGCTGTATATGTAGTTTTTTTGTTAAATTGAGACTAGGTCATTTATGGAAGGAAGGCACTTATGAAGTAGGCCTTATTTCTCTGTCCTTTCGTACAGGGAGAAATATAGAATAGATAGAAACCAACCTGGATTACTCAGTCTGAACTCAGATCACGTAGGACTTTAATCGTTGAACAAACGAACCCTTGATAGCTGCTGCACCATTAGGATGTCCTGATCCAACATCGAGTCGTAAACCCTATTGTCGATATGAACTCTGGAATAGGATTGCGCTGTTATCCCTGGGGTAACTTATTCGTTTATCAAATTATTGGGTCAATTGTAGGTATTAGTTCGCTTTAACTTGTTCAGTCTTGGCATAGTCTATTCGGAGGTTTAGCTATGCTCCGAGGTCACCCAACCAAAATTTTAAATGCAGGGTAGGATATGTTAACCCATAGGTTTATGCTGTTATGATTGCATTAGTAATTGAAGCTCCGCAGGGTCTTCTCGTCTTATTATTTTATGCCCGCCTCTTCACGGGCAGGTCAATTCACTGGTTGGAAGTAAGAGACAGTTAAATCCTCGTGTTGCCATTCATACAAGTCCCTATTTAAAGAACAAGTGATTATGCTACCTTTGCACGGTCAGGTACCGCGGCCGTTAAACATGTGTCACTGGCAGGCAATGCCTCTAATATTAGTAATGCTAGAGGTGATGTTTTGGTAACAGGCGGGATTATATTTGCTGAGTTCCTTTACTTCTTTTAACCTTTCCTTGATAGCATGCCTGTGTGTTGGTTAACAGTATTAGTAATACTGGCTTGTTTATAATTATTAGTATTAGGCTGTTAAATATCGGTGAGGCTTTCGGTCCGATTTAGGCTTATGCATAGGAGAATTTATTCATGTTACTAATACTAGCATTATTGCTTCTATAATATAATAGATTAATCCATGTGATGTTAGGAGTTCAGTTAAATGTTTGGAATTTCTTTGGGTGCTTAATGTTGAGCTTGAACGCTTTCTTAATGATGGCTGCTTTAGGCCAACTATGGGGGCTGGAATTTTACTCTCTATATAAGGTTTTTTCCTAGTGTCTAAGGAGCTGTCCCTCTTTAGACTAACAATTAAGCTTACAGGGGGATTGGTGGTTCTGCGGTAGGCTTAAGGTTGAACTAAGATTCTATCTTGGATAACCAGCTATCGCCAGGCTCGGTGGGTGTATCGCCTCTACCCAAAAATCTTCCCACTATTTTGCCACATAGACGGATCGCTCTTTTAGCTGTTTTTGGGTAGCTCGTCTGGTTTCGGGTGTTATGCTCGACTGTAATGTGCTATGTCCGACCAATAATAGAATGTACCTATGTACGTTAATGAGAATACTGGATTGGTTGGTATCCCGGGGGGTAAAACTAGTACTTTGGAGGTTTAAGTGGTATGTGTTACAGTTGAATTGTTCAAGAGAATGTTCTTGCTTGTAAGCATGTTGGTGAAAATTGCTAGTAAATATGTAAGTTTATGTTTTATGGACGGTTAAGCACTTATAGTACTATATAATATTCATGTGGACTAGCAGTAATGCACAAATTACATAAGGTCATATAAAATTAGATTATATTAAGTTGTTTTAAGGACTATACCCCCTAGAATACAGAAAGTAGTTTAAATAGAATGCCAATTTTGGGTATTGGTGGTGGAGTTAAGTACTTTCTTTCTGAGTTGCCCCAGGGAAGAGTGTCCGTTTCCAGTTTACAAGACTGGTGTATTGAATTATACTACGGGGGCAGGTTCATTTAAGGAGATTGTTTTCGATTAGGGAGGCTAGTGGTATTAAGATTAAAATTGTAGTAAAATATATTATGGATGCTACTTGTCCAATTATAATAAAGGGTTGATTTACCGACTGACTTCCAATTCAGGTCAGGGTTAGCAGAGTTGTAATCAGGAGTCATAGTAGGAATTGGCTGAGTGGGCGGAATGCTATGCTTTGTTGTTTAGATTTATGGAGTATAGGTATGATTGCTAAGATAAGATGGATAGAAGGAGGCCAGCACACTCCTAATTATTAGGGACCGATGGTAGGATTGCGTATGCAAATAGGAAGTACCACTCTGGTTTGATATGTGGTGGGGTTTTAGTGGGTTAGCTGGAGTGTAGTTGTCTGGGTCACTTAAAAGGTCGGGTGAAAATAATACTAGGACTATTAGGATAAGGAGGAGTAAGATCAGGCCTAGAATGTCTTTGATCGTATAGTAGGGGTGGAAGGGGATTTTGTTGGAGTTGGAGGGGATTCCGCAGGGGTTGTTTGATCCTGTTTCGTGTAGAAAAAGTAGATGAAGAGCTGTTAGGGTTGCAATAATGAAGGGTAGGGTAAAGTGGAGGGTAAAAAATCGTGTGAGGGTTGGGTTATCAATGGAATAACCACCTCAGACTCACTGAACGAGATTTGATCCAATATATGGAATTGCAGACAATAAATTTGTGATAACTGTGGCGCCTCAAAATGATATTTGTCCTCATGGAAGTACGTAACCCATGAAGGCTGTTGCTATGGTTATAAGTAAGAGTGCAATGCCAATATTTCATGTTTCAATGAGAAGGAATGAGCCGTAGTATAGGCCTCGGCCTACATGTAGGAACAGGCAGATAAAGAATATAGAGGCGCCATTGGCGTGGAGGTAGCGGATGATTCAGCCATAATTTACATCCCGGGTAATATGTGCGATTGAGGAGAAGGCAGAGGAAGTGTCTGGTGAATAGTGTATTGCTAGGAATAGGCCGGTAATGATCTGTAAAGTTAAGCAAGTTGCTAGGAGAGAGCCGAAATTTCATCATGTGGAAATGTTTGATGGGGTGGGTAAGTCAATGAGGATGATTAATTATTTTTATAATTGGATTAGATTTACGTAGGGGGTCATTGGTGTTTTTTGTAGTTGAAGTACAACGATGGTTTTTCATATCATTAGTCATGGTTGAAGTCCATGTAAGAACGATGTCATATATTTTATTTTTGTTAAGTGTATTATTGGTTATGGGATTTGTGGGATTTTCTTCTAAGCCTTCTCCTATTTATGGAGGTTTGGCGTTATTATGGTGTAATTGGTTGTGTAGTTATTTTAAATTATGGGGGTACTTATGGGCTTAATAATATTTTAATTTATTTGGGAGGTATAATGGTGTTTTTTGGTTATACTACTGCGATGGCTATTGAGGAGTACCCTGAGGCATGGTTTCATCGGGTTTGAGGTGTTGGGCAGTTTTTTAGTTGGATTGGCAATGGAGGTGGGATTAATTTTATGAGTTTTAGATTATGGTGAGTTAGTGGTGGTGATTAATTTAAATAATATAGGAAGTTGGGTGGTTTTTGAGGGAGAGGGGCCAGGGTTAATTCGTGAAGATTCTATTGGTGCGGGCGCTTTATATGATTATGGTCGCTGGTTAGTAGTGGTTGTTGGTTGGACATTATTTGTTGGTGTCTATATTGTTATTGAAATTACTCGAGGTAATAGATTATACTGTAATAGTGTAACCAGGATAAGGGGAATAAGGAAAGGGAGAAAGTAAAGTTTGATCATGCCTTTTTGGGCGGTTATAGTAATGGAGGTAGTAGTGTGGACATGTGAAATTGTTTTGGGTATTGATTTTTCTAGTCAGATTGAGTCTATTAAGATAAAGGCTAGGTTTTGACTTATGATTAGATTTTGGTAGGGAATTATTCGGTGAATTGTAGTGGGAAAATACCCTAATATGTTAGAAAATTTGAATATATGTGATGGGGTGCTTATTTTGAGGTTGTTGGTTATAAGAGTTAAGTCTAGAGCTATTAGGAAGCCCAGGATGGTTACGCATAGAGCTAGGAGCTTTAGGTAATGGGGCATGGTCAGTTGGGGTGGTGTGGTGGGGGAAATATTATTGGTGATGAGAAATCCCGCGAGTAGGCTGCCTAGTGTTAAACGTTTTATTGGATTCAGTAAAGCTGGATTATTTTCATTAATGAGGTTGAAAAGCGGGTTGTCCTGTTAGTGCTAGAATAATAGTTCGAGTGCTGTAGCGCTTGTTAGGGAGGTGGCGATAAGAGTAGTAGATAGGGCTCAGGCATTAGTATATGACGTGTTTGCGGTTTCAATAATAAGATCTTGGAGTAGAACCTGTAAGAAAAGGTATACCTGTAAAGTGCTAGGTTACCAATGATTAGGGAAGTTGAAGTGAGGGGCATTATTTTAAATAATCCGCCTATTTTTCGAATATCCTGTTCGTTATTTAAATTGTGAATAATAGAGCCAGAGCAAATGAATAATAGGGCTTTGAAGAAGGCATGAGTGCAGATATGTAGGAATGCTAGGTGTGGTTGGTTAATGCCAATGGTAACTATCATTAACCCTAGTTGGCTTGAGGTGGAGAAGGCTACAATTTTTTTGATATCGTTTTGTGCTAGGGCGCAGATTGCTATAAATAGGGTGGTAATAGCTCCTAAGCATAATGTAAGACTTTGAATTAATATATTATTTTCTATCGGGGGTGAAAGCGAATAAGTAAAAATACTCCTGCTACTACTATAGTGCTAGAATGGAGTAAAGCTGAAACTGGAGTTGGACC
This sequence comes from Trachypithecus francoisi, assembly GCF_009764315.1. Lineage (NCBI taxonomy): Eukaryota > Metazoa > Chordata > Mammalia > Primates > Cercopithecidae > Trachypithecus > Trachypithecus francoisi. The sequence continues at coordinate 176,271 of NW_022680861.1, forward strand.
CTCTATGGCGGAGGGGAGTCAGGGGTGAAGACCAAGTTGGGCTGATTTTCCTGTTGCTGCTAGAAGAAGTCCTATTAGTGGTAAAAGATTTGGGTTGGAGTCTAGGATAATATTTGCTGGAGATCTCATGAGTTATAATGGAGAAGAATCATGCTATGTTTAGGACAAAGCCGATATCACCATACGGTTATATAGAATTGCTTGGGTGGCTGCTGTGTTGGCGTCTGTTCGAGCATGTCATCAGCCGATTAGTAGAAAGGATATAATTCCAACACCTTCTCATCCGATGAGAGTTGGAAGAGGTTATTGGCGGTGATTAAAATTAATATGGTGATAAGAAAAATGAGGAGGTATTTAAAGAACTGATTGATATTTGGATCTGAGCTTATATATCATAGTGAGAACTCTATAATGCATCAGGTGATAAATAGTGCAATTGGGGTGAATATTATGGAAAAATAGTCTAGTTTAAAACTTAGTGTTAGCTCTAGGGACTGAATAGTTGTTCAATGTCAGTTTGAGATAATTATGTCCTGGTCTAATAGAATATATAGGGTTATGGGAAAGAGACTAAAGATAAAGGCAAATATTATAATTGTTTTTACGTAATTAGGATACAGGTGATTCTTGCTGGGCTTAATGAGGGTAATAATAATTGGGAGTGTTAGGTAAGTTAGTGTCAGTATAACAATGGAGGCGTGCATTTATTACTTTTATTTGGAGTTGCACCAATATTTTTGGTTCCTAAGACCAACGGATGTCTGTTATCCTTTAAAAGTTGAGATAGCCGTTTTGTTAAGTACGGGGGCATGGATTAGCAGTCCTTGCAAGCTTTCTCGGTAAATAAGGAGGGATGAGCTTCTATATTTAGATTCACAATCTAATATTTTAGTTAAATTATATTTACAAGAGGTGAAGCCTATGATATATTGGGGTTGAGGGATAGAAAGATGATGGGGAAATATGTATAAATATTAATATATTTTCTCGTGTGAAGGAGGGTTTATGTTTATAATGTGGGAGGTGAGTGTTCCTCGTTGTGTTGTAATGAATTGTGTAGAGAATAGAGGCGGTAATTAATATATTAGCCCTGTGAGTATAATGGTGACATGTGACCAGGAAAATGAAGTTGCCACTACTAATAGCTCTCCCATTAAATTAATGGTGGGGGGTAGGGCCAGATTGGTGAGGTTTGCTGCAAATCATCAGAAGGCTATTAGTGGAAGTAGAATTTGAAGTCCTCGAGAGAGCAGTATAATGCGACTGTGGGTTCGTTCATAGTTTGAATTTGCTAGGCAGAATAGTATGGATGAAGTAAGGCCATGGGCAATTATAAGGATAATAGCGCCAGTAAAGCTTCAGGGGGTTTGGGTGAGGGAGGCTATAATTACTAGGGCTATATGGCTTACGGAGGAATATGCGATAAGTGATTTTAGGTCTGTTTGTCGGAGACAGGTTGAGCTTGTTATAATTATGCCCCATAGGGATAATATGAGGAAAAAGATAGGCTATATATTCTGTCAAGGGATTAAGGATTGAGGTGAGTCGCATTATACCATAGCCACCTAGTTTTAAAAGTACTGCGGCAAGAACTATCGATCCGGCAATGGGAGCTTCAATGTGGGCTTTGGGGAGCCATAGGTGTAGACCATATAAGGGTATTTTTACTATGAAAGCTATCATGCATGCCAGTCAAGTTAGATTATGGGATCAGGTGTTTGTTAATTTTTGGGCTGTGAGTGTTAGTAACACAATGTTTAATGAGCCTATGTTATTGTATGTAAATACTAGTATAATTAGTAGGGGGAGGGAACCAGCTAATGTATAGGACAGGAAATATGTGCTTGCGTTGAGGCGTTCTGCTTGATTGCCTCATCGGGTAATAATAATTAGGGTAGGGATGAGAGTGGTTTCAAATAAGATATAGAATAGGATTAGTTCTGTGGATATAAACGTTATAATTAGAGAGATTTGTAGAAAAATTATTATGGAGAGATAAAATTTTTTTCGTAAAGGATTTTCATTATGTAAGTGGTACTGGCTTGCTATAATCGTGAGGGGTAAAAGTCAGGCGGTTAGTGTTAGAAGAGGTGTTGATAATGGGTCAGAAGATAAATAAGTCGAGTACTAGTGAGGTTGTTACTAGTTTGATTAAAAAATATGAGGGATAAGACTAATAACTAAGCTGTGTATGGTCAAGTTAATTCATAATATACTGTTTTTGGAAAATCATGTTGTTGGTAATAGCATGATTGTGGGAAGAACTATTTTTAGCATTGGAGTAAGCTTAGGTTGTGGATATAATCTAGACCATATGTATTTGAGATTGAGACTAGTAAGGCAAGACCCACTGCTGCCTCGCAAGCGGCGAATACTAGTAGAGCAATAGGTACAATATTAGCTAGGGGAAAGTGTATGTTTAAGGCTATAAGGGTACTTACGATAAATAGTGAGAGTATTATTCCTTCTAGGCATAATAAGGATATATTAGATGTGAACGTAGATTAATATGCCTAGGAGTGAGATAAGAAATGCTAATATAATATTTATATAAATAACGGGCATTTGGCTAGTATGATTATCATAATCTAATGAGTCGAAATCATTTATTTTATTTAACTACTTGCCAATGGTTCAGTCCAGTCCCTTTGATTCATTCATATGCTAGGCCCAGGGTTAGAATAATGATTAATATATTGTGATGATTTGATTTACAGGGAGGTTTGTTGTTTGGAGAGCCCATGGTAGAGGTAATAGCAGAGCAATTTCTAAGTCGAATAATAGGAAGTAATAGCGACTAGAAAAATTTTATGGAAAAAGGAATGCGGGCGGAGTTTAGTGGATCAAACCGCATTCGTAAGGGTTAGCCTTTTCTGCGTAGAGTTAAGTAAGGGTAATCAAAATATAATGATTATTAGTAGCAGGTTTAGGAAGGTATTAATTGTTAGGGCTAGTACTAGGTTTTATTATTCTTTTTTTCGAATATTATCGAAACTAGCTAATTGGAAGTCAGCTGTACTAGTTATACTAAAAGAATAGAACCTCATCAGTAAATGGAGATGTAGAGGAAGAGTCAGACGACGTCTACAAATGTCAGTAAGACACTATACAGGCTTACACACATTCTATGGCTTCTGATGCGGGCTCTTTTTTGGTTCCATATGAACTTTTTTTCAGTTCAAGAAAGAGATTCTTGGAGATCATCTCTTTGGTCTATCACCTAACTCCAGCAAGACTGAAGACAGGATGTGGTGGAGGGCCAGCAGAGACCCAACAGAATAAGGGTACCTTATTCTCTTCCTTTCTACTAAGACTATGGACTGCTTCTCCCCCAGGCAAATGGAATCTTTGTCAATCCAAGTGCGCTTGAAAAATCTCATTCTTTTTTACTTATTGTTTAGATCAGAACCTAAAATTGAAAATTTCAAGAAACTCAAGTTCTTGTACCTAAAAAGGCTTTTTTCTCTCAAGAGCTTTGGCTCTGTCTTAAGTTTCAGTGTTCTACTTTGAAACACAAAAGCTGAGCTCGACATTGATTTATTTGCTTTTTATCTGAATGATTGCTATAAGTGACACCTTTTGGGGCAGTATGTCCTAGCTGGTTAAATTGGAGTTGGGAAACACATTACATGAAAGGTAGAAAGAGGCATACTTTGCTGAATCTTTTGCAGTATCTTTTGTGTTGTTACCACAAGCTTATTTATGATAAGATGCTTTCTAACTTTCCTCGCTCACCCTCACCTCATCCCTGGACCAGCACGAAATTTATTTTATATGCGCTAGGTTTTAGCTGATTTCAATGTGACTTCCCCAGGGCAGAAGAGACAGTGGATGAAGAATCCACCTACCCAGGGGAATCAAAGATTACTCCTAGGGAATGGAGCAGACATAATTAAATGAGTTTTTTATTTCCCCAGTCTATCTAATATTCATTTTTGTATTTACTTGGAGCAAATGAATTTAAGTGAATTTTCAGTTAGAGTTAAATCAACTTATTAAAACACATTGAAGGAATTAGAAATGTAAAATCATTTCCTGCTGCAATTCATTCATCTCTAAGTCTATAACTGACTTGAATCTACGTGAAGGTCGTTGCTTAAAGGGGACAGCGGTCTTTATTCTTTCAACCTACAAACTTTTAGTTTGCATGAAGTTTTCACACCCATGAACTCAAACAAGACTGAATAGGCCTGTATGGTGAACAAAACAGAAGTAAATGCCTCCACTTGTCAGAGGAGAAAAATGTGCTCAAAAAAGTTTAATATTGTTGCCTAAGGATACTCAACCAGCAAATGCCAGTATTGAGACAGGAACAGGTCTTCAGTCCAAACTCACATAGTAGAGCTTGCCTAGGAAGCTGATCACTCTTGGACCACCTTCTCCATCACTGGACCCACACTCTGCCCTTTTTACCATTTCTGACCTCTGAGATGCTGAACCTGGGGTGCCCTTGGCATTGAACTTCAAGTTGCATTATTTTCCCACTGTTTTACCCACAATTATCTTGTCTTCATTTTTTTTTTCTTTGAGATGGAGTCTCGCTTTGTCTCCCAGGCTGGAGTGCAGTTGCATGATCTCAGCTCACTGCAAGCTCTGCCTCCCGGATTCACGCCATTCTCCTGCCTCAACCTCCCAAGTAGCTGGGACTACAGGCACCTGCCACCACACCTGGCTAATTTTTTGATATTTTTAGTAGAGACGGAGTTTCACCATGTTAGCCAGGATGGTCTCGATCTCCTGACTTCGTGATCTGCCCGCCTCGGCCTCCTAAAGTGCTGGGATTCCTGGCGTGAGCCACCTCGCTCGGCCTATCTTGTCTTGTTTTTAAAAGTATGGCTCACTCTAATTTTCTTCTGTAACTAACAATTTCATGAATAACATTTAAAAATTTAATCAATCTGATTTGTGCTAGGTGACATGGATAAAGTAAGAAGCCAGCTTTTTGTTCTCTAATATGTAGTGATAATTAGATAACAATCTACATTTCCTTCAAAGTGATTTAATTTCCATAATGTTCCAAACTTGCATATATATTTGGAGTGGTTTCATGGCCATATTCTTCTTGATGGATCTGTCTATATCTGCATGAGTACAATCTTGGTTAAATTTCTCTAATTCTTATTTAAGTGGCTAACCAGGCTGACCCCTTGATTTTTTTTTTTTTTTTTGTAGTTGTTTTAAAATTTCCTGGAACTTCCTCACTTGTATTTTTTCAGCACCAAAAATCTTATTATCCATACAAGTACTTTTTTTAAAAAAAAAAACAAATTCAATTTAACCAAAATTTAAAACTACACAAATTAACAATCCCACTCATGGAAAGACATGGTCATTTTCAGAAGACAAAGGATCCTGTGCCACAGTGAAAATACCTCAACTGTTTGCATGTTTGAGTGTGTGCTATGATTCCAGTGTATCTTTGTGCTTGATCCATTTGTCCCTCAGTGGCCTTATATCATGGTTACTGTCACATCTCCATCTTACGATGAGGACAGTGAATGTTCTCCCTTTTATTTTATGCCAAGTAAACTTTTGAAAATTTTTGTGAAAATCCAATAAATATCCTACTAGAATGCTGGTAGGGTTCATCTCACATAGTTAGATTAATGTGGGGGAAAGGAGTTCTCCCTGATGTTGAATCATACCCAAAGAAGATATATCTCATTGGGCAACTCTTCTATAAGACTCTTTAATAGATTTCTACTCTTTTCATCATGTAATTCATGCACATGTTTAGCTCATTCTTATTTCTGCATATTTTATGATTTTTGTCACTATTGTGGAGGAAATCTTTTCCTCACTATACTTTTTTGTAAAACAAAATGTATAAATATTGGCTAAGGAGAGAAAGCAAAATTATTATTTTGCAGACAATGTAATCACTTTTAAGAAAACTCAAGAGAACCTACAAAAGTATAGTATTAAAAACAATAAAACAACTAAAGCATGTGGATGATACCAAAAAATATAAAAATCAGTAGCTTCCTATAAAATAATTACTTCACCTTAAAAATTACTTTCCTGTGGAAAGGAAGTTGTATATTTATATTTCACATAAAAGCCTAATAAAAATCACAAATTTTATGTTGAAAAATGTTCCCTTCTAGTTCAGGCATTATTTGCATCTATAAAATTTTAATTGCTTCTATCAATATGTAGTGTTTTACTTATTAGGATATTTTAAAGTATTATTTTTTAAAATTGCATTATGCCCAGCAAGTCACAAAGTGCATCTGTACTCTCCTATCCTCAGTATCCTATGCAACCTCTTCCACCGGCATACAGACATGCAACCCCACAAGCAACTTGTCACCACTTCAAATGTTTGTGAGGATAGTGGAGATGAAGAACACTAGAAATTACTGTGGAGTTAGCATGACTAATGTTTAATTAAATAGGTTGTAGAAAGACCAGAAGATGTTCCACTGTTTTCCCTGGTCACAATTTATACTCCCTGTTCCAAGAATGTGTCTTCCACAGCCTCGTCCCGCTCCCACCTCCCATCGGTACGCACTAGCTCGGCAGCTTTATTTCTTCAGGCTGGAGTCTCCTTTCCTCTCTCCCACTATAGTTCGTGACCAGATGCTGTGGATGCCATCAGGGCCAGCTTCCTGGTCATACGGTCCATGTGGTGACAAAGGGTCTCTTGTTTGGAAGGGGCTCCATGCTCTGCTATAACTATCATGAACTTCTTCACGGTTTTAAAACAAGAGGCCCCACATTTTCATTTTGCACTATACCTTGCAAATGATGCCATTATGTCCTGTCCAGGATCTGATCACATCTCACTGTTGCCTCTATTGCCATCAGGTCCTGGACACCATTGCCTGTATCTTAGGGCAAAGCCCTTCAAGTGCTCTCTGCAGATGTCCTTACTCCAGCTCACTGTGAAATCTCAACCAACAGCCAGACAGAGCCTCCTAAGCCCCTATCCAGATGGTGTCACTCCTCTGCTGACCCCTCCCCGGGAGACCAGCTTATCAGAGTCAAGGCCAGGGTCATGGCTTCGGCCTCCCAGGTTCATCCTGTCAGGGCCCACAGTTCCCCCTTTCCCCAGCCCTCTTACTCACTCCTCAGTCACAGCAGGAGGATCGTTGCTGTTCCTCAAGCACACGAAGACTCTTCTGCCCAGGCCCTGGCATTGTTCACAAATCCTCCTCCCCAGGGGACCACAGGACTCCTGCACCTGCTTCCTTCCAGTGTCTTTACTCAAAAGGTGCAGTGAGGCCTACCCCAACCAAGGTCATTAAAGTATTAACGTTAGAAGGTTGTCAGCACTAGAGAGTAAAAATACAAGACCTGATTAAATGTGAATTTCAGATTAACAATAAATATTTTTAGTATAAGTATATCCCCAGTGGTTCATGGGAAATACTTATGCTAAATATATATGCAAAGTGTATGTGTGTGTGTATATATGCATAGTATACATAGTGTATATATATGTTTAGTGTATACATATATATGCCATGCATATATAAATTTAGTACAAGTATACTAAATATAAGTGACTATATGTATTTAGTAAAAGCATATTAAATATAAGTGGCATTGGACTTTATGCACAGTGGTCAGCAAAAATAGTGAAAATTATGGTATAAAGATACATATATGATATAAACATGCTACATATACATATGGTATATTAGTATATATATTTAGCTTACTTATATTAAATATATACATAGTATATATAGTGTTACATATACACAGTATATATAGTAATACATATACATAGTATATATAGTATTAAATATATAGCGTATATATAGTATTATATATACATAGTGTATATTTAGTATATACACATAGTATGTATATGTAGACTATTTATATAATAGTATAGGTAGACTAAATATATATACTAATATAAGATACATATATATCATATTCATACCATATACACTTATATTTATGTCATTTTTGTCACTATTTTCACTGACCCCTGTGCATAAAGTCCTACGCCACGTTCACCACTAGTGACCCTATAGTCCTTCCATGTATTATTTTTCAATTGGAAGTGTTGCCACCTGGAGTGCTATATATTTGACTTACTTCTCCTTTTAAAGAAATTATCTGGCTATCTCCTCTGATCGACAGCCATAGGTGGGTGAGTCACCTTCCTTCTCCCAGGTTCAGCTGGAAACCAGGGATAGTGTCTGCTCGGATGGCAACTGAAGAACACATAATTATCAACCAGGCATTCTTGGGACACCCACCATCTCCTTTGTGCCCAGAGAGATCAGGCGGATCAGCGCACAAAAGAGTGAGCAGAGGGGAGACACATGGGCAAGCCAGCCCCTTAATCTGGCTCCAGGTCCTTTCTGGGGCTGGCTGTGTACCTGCCCTGGGCCTCCCCCAAACACAGCTCTTTAATAAAAACCTCCTTTTTCCATAAGCTGACTCAAGCTGGTTAATGTTACTCACAACTAAAGAAGTCTTTTTAGCAATATCCTAGAATGAGGCATTATAGAAGCTTCTCTAATTAAGTCCCAAAAGTTCTTCCCTCAATCTGACACCAACCTCCGTGAGGTGCATCTCTTTCCTTATGCCCAGGGGATGATAACAGCTATTACTGTAGTGTTCTGTAGCTTCAGGTTTAGCGCCTGAGCTGCTCTAGAGAACTGCCGGGGTGACAAAGCAGAATTCCAGCGGTGGGGATCTGACGTCGGCACTCCCTCAAGCTCTCCATTCTAACCGCAGAGGGCTGAGAACCACTAATCTAGACAGAATTGATTGGAGGTCACACGAAGGGTGGCCGTGTTGGGCCTGGGTCCCAGGCTTCTGCACCCTGTAGCTGTATTCTATTTGGTGAAGCATCCTTGATGATAATATTCTTTTGCACTTGCAAGGCTGCCTGTTCCTATTATTGATGACTCAGTACCACTTGTGATTTTCCAAGAAGCATCTGCTTTAGTGAGGATGTTCACAGCATATGGGCCTGAGAACGCGTGTCTTCTTGCTCACAGGGCTGGATGTTCACCTTCAAGAGTCATTCACAAATCCACTTTCTTCCTATCTTTGGAATCTGTTCACTTTCTCACTTCTGCAATTTCCCTCTTTCAAGCCCTGAGCACTCCCTGGCTGTCTGTGCATTCACTTCTGTATCCCCCACCCTATCTGTGACCATCCATTTCATGTCTGCCTTCTCTGCAAGCTCTGTCAGAAAAGGGAGGCCCTCAGAGGCACTGGCGTCTCCACCTCCAGCATGCAGAACAACTCCCTGCAGAGGCTGGGGGCACCATCCCTCCCTGTGGGATGAATTAATGAGGAAATTCCTTCCTCTACCCAGGGGAGTGCCTGCCCCAGAGCACAGGTAAATTCCTGACTCCTGGGGACTCTTCTCATAGCAGGGTATGGCTTTCTCTCTCTCATGACGCTAGCAACCACTGGATCATATACACATATACACTCCACATATGCAGAGGGATTGCAGGGACCACCTTGCAGTCTGCAGTAGTCATTTCCAGGCTTGAAATGAGACCAGCCTCCGAGAACTTGAAATGGGTTATTTTGTTAGATTGTTTGTTTGTTTTCATGTTGTCTTTTCATCTGCTTCACTCTCTCACTGGAACTCTCCTCTCCTCGTACAGAGAAAATATGTTTCAAGTGACTTTGTCTGTCAGTTCCCGCTGCTCTGTGCCAGCTCTGCACAAGCTTCAGGAGCTCTGAGGCTCGCAGTGCCCTGCTCCCCTGTTTGCTAAGGGAGATGCCTTTGCCTGCCTGTAAAGTTGGTGGGGTAGTTATCCTGCTAATTACCCTGCTAACAAACACTGGGGACAAAGGAGCCAGCTGTCAGTTGGTACAGAGAGCAAAATTGAAATGGTGTGACTTGTATTCGCCCCTCAGAGACATCACTCACCTCTACCTGTTTCTGGTTGGGAGAAACAGGAAGCTTCGTCCCTGGCTGCAATCAGTCCTGTTATTTGGCCCAGAGTGAGCCAGGGCCTCCCTGCAGACAACTGCCCGCTCCAGCATTGCCTCCAGATGGCAAGATGTACCCTGCAAAAGATGTGCAGGGCGTAATTAATCCCCAAGCTGTTACACTCTGTCCAAATCACAAGCAGCTGAGAAATATAAATGGAGAAGCAAACTGTGGGTGCAATTTTCTGTATAAGTCATTGCTTTTATTTTCTTTTCCTTAATGCTAGGAGTAAAGGCTTACGTGATTGGTAGAATTGACACAGCTTTTTGTAAAGGCAGAATTCCCTTTCTTCATTTAAGGCACAAAATTGCCTGGAACTTCAGAAATTTGGGGGGATGATTCCCAAATAGTTGTACTTCTTGTGCCCATTACCAAAAATACTCAAGTGAAAAGCAACAATTTGCATAAGTCAGTAAGATTTCCAAACATGGAGCTTGCATGAGTCAGCAAGGTCTCCAAGCATGGAGCTTGCATGAGTCAGCAAGATTTCCAAAGCATAGAGCTTGCATGAGTCGGTAAGGTTCCGAAGCATGGAGCTTACATGAGTCAGTAAGGTTTCTGAAGCATGGAGCTTGACTTAGGAATAGATTGGGAGGGTTTGTAGGAAGATAATTTCTTTTCTTTTTTTTTTGAGACGGAGTCTCAGTCTGTTGCCCAAGCCAGAGTGCAATAGCACCATCTCAGCTCACTACAACCTCTGCCTCCTTGGATTACAGGTGTGCACTACCATGCCAGGCTAATTTTTGTATTTTAATGGAGACAGGGTCTCATCATGTTGGTCACGCTAGTCTGAAACTCCCGACCTCAGGTGATCTGCCCTCCTCGACCTCCCAAATTGCTGGGATTACAGGCGTGAGCCATCGTGCCTGGCATCTTCTAGCTATTTTGAAAAATAAAATAGATGATGGTAAATTATAGTCACCTTGCTGATTTACCTAACACTAGGTCTTATTTCTTCTATCAAACCATATATTTGTACCCATTAATCAACTTCTCTTTATCTGCCTCCGTCCTTATCTTTCCTGAGCTCTTGTAATCACCAATTTCCCCTCTATCTTCAGGACATGCCTGTTTTTAGCCCCCACATATGAATGAGAGCATGCGATATTTGTCTTTCTGTGCCTGACTTATTTCACTGAACATAATGACCTCCAGTTCCATCCGTGTTGCTGCCCATGACTAGATCAGTCTTTTCTATGGCTAATATTCCATCCTGCACCTATACCACACTTTCTGTATCCATTCATTCATTGATGGGCACTTAGGTTGATTCCATATTTTGGCTACTGTGAATAGTGCCACAATCAACACAGGAGTGCAGGTATCTTTTTGACGTACTGATCTTTCTTTTGGATGCCCCACTCAGTAGTAAAATTACTGGGTCATACTGTAGTTCTGCTTTTAGTGTTTTTTGAGGAACCTCTCTATTGCTCTTCACAGTGACTGCACTAACATATGCTCCACCTGTGGTGGACCAGGGTTCCCCTTTTCTCCCATTCTCACCAGTATCGGTTATTGCCTGTCCTTCAAATACAAGTCATTTTAACTGGGGTGACATGATGACTCAATGAAGTTTTCTATTGTATTTCTTTGATGCATAGAGATGTTGACCATTTTTTCCTTTTCTTTGTTTTCTTGAGACAGGGTTTACTCTGCCACCCAGGCTGGAGTGCAGTGGCGCAATCTCAGCTCATTGCAACCTCCACTCCCCAGGCTCAAGGGATCCTCCTTCCTCCGACATCTGAGTACCTGGGACTACAGGTGTGAGCCACTATGTCCGGCTGATTTTTGCAATTTTTCGTAGTGACAGGGTTTCACCATGTTGGTCTTGAACTCCTAAGCCCAAGTGATCCACCTGCTTCAGCCTCCCAAAGTGCTGGGATTACAAGCATGAGCCACCACACTCAGCCCATTTCTTCATATAACTTTTGGCTGTTTGCGTCTTTTTTGAAAAATGTCTATTCAGATCTTTTGCCTCCCTTAGACCATCACTCTTCTTACTCTCCGTGTGACTACCATTAGCATCCTCTCCTAATTTACAGCTCAGCAGCTGCTGAGAACTAAAAAATCGGATAACCAAGATGGTTGGTGTGGAGTATAAATAGATCCTGAAGTCTTTGCATGAAAATATTGTGAAACACATTTTCATTTTTGGAGTCATTTTTTATTAGTAACATCCTGATAGTTGAATCTGGTAGATAAGTGACTAAGTGCCTTCCAGTTACCAATTCAGACTGGCTCAAGGTCAAAGATACAGGCTGGGGGGTTGGATCTGGCTCCTGGATGCCATAGATCCAGGTGCTGAAACTTTGTCATCTCTTGTTTGCTTGGGTGGGCTGCATTCTCAGGCAACCTCAGCAAGTTCCAGGCTGCAACCTTCCAGCTCCGTGGCATCTAGAGAGAGCTGCCCCTTGTCAGCAGGTACAGAAAGAACCCCAGGAAGTTCTCACCTATTAGCAGAAGACAAAGCAAACAGAAAAAAATAAAAAAATAAACATCCTGGGAAGTGTAACCAGCTCTGGAGCCAGGAAAAGTGGGTGAGTGAGCATTCTTTAGGCCCCACCACACAGACTGGGAGGGAGGGAGGCTGGGTCCTCAAAGGAAATTGAGCAGCTTCTACCAGAATAGTAGAGGGGTTGCTGATTAAGCAAAAAACATATATTCATAACTGCATTTAATTTTTAATGCAGTTTCTTTTTCCTTTTTAAAAATTTTACTTTAATTTCTGAATACCTGTGCAGAATGTGCAGGTTTGCTACATAAGTATACATGTGCCATGGTGGTTTGCTGCACCTAGCAACCCATCATCCAAATTTTAAGCCCCACATGCATTAGATATTTGTCCTAACGCTCTCTCTCCCCTTCCTCCCCAAACCTCCCTCCTGACAAGCCCTGGTGTGAACCAACCCAAATGCCCATCAGCGGTAGACTGAATAAAGAAAATGTGACATATATACACCATGGAATACTATGCAGCCATAAAAAAGAATAAGTTCATGTCTTTTGCAGGGATGTGGATGAAACTGGGAACCATCATTCTCAGCAAACTAACACAGGAGCAAAAAACCAAACACCACATGTTCTGACTCGGAAGTGGGAGTTGAACAATGAGAACACATGGACACAGTGAGGGGAACATCATTCCTTTTCTTTATCTTGTGTTTGTATGTTGAGAAGCTAAGAACGATTCTAATTCAGAATCATTTAGAAACACTGCTTGCAGTTCAAGCAGCATTTTTGAATCAATTCTACTCTACTTTATGTTGGATGTCTCCATAATGGAAGATATTAGAGGAATAATGGAGAATAAGGTGGTGAGGCAATAGGGATTGCTGTCAGCCATTGAAGACAGGCTAGGGCACGACTCTTTTTGTTCCTGAAATCACTCTGGGTGCTGTAGCAACGAATCCCCTGATAGAGACATTATCTTCACAATCTCACTGCATCTGCCTCATCTCATCACTGAAGGCCACGGCAGCTGAGAGCAGAAAGGTGCCCCAGCAGGTCACACCTCATTCCACACTGAAGTCCCCTCCACCAGAACCACACCACCCAGTCATCCAGCCTGTGACCTCTCAGAGGATACCCAGTAACTTTCATTTATTTTTTGTTATTTTTATTATTTTTGAGACGGAGTTTTATTCTTGGTGTCCAGGCTGGAGTGCAATGACATGACCTCAGCTCTGCAACCTCCACATCCGGGGTTCAAGTAATTCTCCTGCCTCAGCCTCCCAAGTAATTGGGACTACAGGAGCCCGCCACCATGCCTGGCCAATTTTTTGTATTTTTTTTAGTAGAGATAGGGTTTCACCATGTTGTCCAGGCTGGTCTCAAATTCCTGACCTCAGATGATCTACCTGCCTCAGCATCCCAAAGTGCAGGAATTACAGGCATGAGACATTGCAACCAGCCCCCAATAACTTTTTAAGGCTCTAAGAAAACTTCTTTTTTTAATAAAGGAATTCCAAAACAGGCTCTGAAGTAATGTAGAATATATTTATATATTTACAAGTTGAGGTGGGGACACACTCCCACAGGGTATACATTAATGTGAGTGTAGTAACTTAATGTGGTAAGATTACATCACCCCTGCACATGATGAAGTCTGGCCATGAGCCCTATGGGAGGAGATTTCTGATAAACGTCTTCCTTCAATCATTTCTGTGTCTGTGTCCTGGTTCTGAACTTCAGAAGTTGCACGTGAAGTCTCCTGTGAATATGAGACTCGGGCCATGTAGCCCATCTCACTCACCCATCACACATGTTCCTGGGCTCTGATCTGCTCTGTTCTTGCTTTCCTCCAGGGACAGGTGGCTCAGTACCTCACAGAAGCATGTCCTGCCTTTGGAAAGGAAGTTCTTTACTATTTTGATATGAAATATGCCTGCTTAGTTCTCAGAGCAAGTGTGTCAAAAGTGAGCAGCCCAAGAGGCCCAGTGGAAGCTGCAACCTTCCTATGATGGAGAGGGAGAAACCCCAGAATGTCCCTTCCACAGCATTCTGTGGTCAGCAAGTCACCAAGCCAGCCTGTATTCCGGGAACCAGAAGGGGAGTTTCCTTCCACCTCGGTAATGCCATGGAATGGGGAAGGGTACAACTGTAGAATTAGACCCAAAGGGAACTGTTGTGAATCTTGACTTTGCTACTTATTAGCTATTGCATTTGGGCCAAATATTTGACATCTCTGTACTTTAGTTTACTCATCTATGAAAGAAGGACTAAAAATACCTATCATAGGAGAAGACAATATGTAAGCCACTTGGCAATGTGCCTAGGACCTAGTGAGCGATTCTTCTGGCTTATTATTGTTGTTTTCTTCATCATCGACATCATTGTCACCATTACTTTTTGTTGTCATTGGAAATTTGGACACAGAGACCACAGGCAGATATGGTGCCACATTCCCACAGGGCTGGAGCAGCGGGTGTGTTTTTCTGTGATAACAGAGTTTCCTGGAACCAGCAGGGTACAGGTTATTTGACCTGAAGGGTGAAGGAGTTCAGAGCCTACAGTGACGGGAGAAAGCCCTGAGTGAACATTTCCTTTCAGCTTCCTGAGAGGAAGGGTCTAAATATGGGAGCCATGCCCAAAACCTGACCATGAGCGGGGATGCAAAACGGAACACAGTCTCTTCACATATCTAGACAGAAGTATGCTCATCCTTCAGATCATGCAGGCTGGCAATACCCAGTGGGTGTGTGCGCGTGTGATTCATGTGTGTATGAGCTTCTGTGTATGTGTGTGAGTGCGTGCATGTGTTAGTATGTGTAAATGTGTGGTGTAGTGAGCAAGTGAGCGTGTAAAAGTGTGTGTGCATGAACAAAAGTATGTATATGTGCAGCATATGTATGGGTGAGTCTGTGTAGCATATGTGTATGTGAACATGTGTTTGTAGTGTGTATCCACATGTGTGTACCTGCATGTATGTGTTGCAGGAAGTCAGGCACCCCGAATGGAGGAACCGGCTGGAGCCGAGGCAGAGGAACATAAATTGTGAAGATTTCATGGACATTTATCAGTTCTCAAAATTAATACTTTTATAATTTCTTATGCCTGTCTTTACTGCAGTCTCTTCACATAAATTGTGAAGATTTCACAGGCATATTTATCAGTTCCCAAATAATATTCTTATAATTTCGTATGCCTGTCTTCAATCTCTTAATTCTGTTATCTTCTTAAGGTGAGAAGGTATGTTACCTAAGGACCACTATTGTAAAATTGATTGTAAAACATGGGTGTTTGAACAATATGAAATCAGTGTACTTTTAAAATGAACAGAATAACAGTGATTTCAGGGAAGGAGGGAAGATAACCAAAGGTCTGAAGATTAAATAGAAAGGAATATGAAAAGGAATGGAATGGAATGGAATTGAAAGGAATGGAATATGGAATTGAATGGAATGGAATGGAATATGGAATGGAATGGAATATGGTATGGAATGGAATATCGAATGGAATGGAATGCAATATGGAATGGAATTGAATGGAATGGAATCGAAAAGGGAATGGGATGGAATGGAATGAAAAAATGTAATGGAATATGGAATTGAATGGGATGGAATACGGAATGGAATGGAATATGGAACGAATGGAATGGAATGGAATATGGAATGGAATGAATGGAATGGAATGGAATGGAATATGGAATGGAATGGAATGAAAAATGGAATGGAATATGGAATGGAATGGAATATGGAATGGAATGGAATGGAATGGAATGGAATGTGGAATGGAATTGAACGGAATAAGAATAGAATGGAATGGAATGCAATGCAATGTGGAATGCAATGGAAAGGATTATGGAATGGAATGGAATATGGAATGGAACAGAATGGAATGGAATGGAATGGAATATGGAATGTAATAGAATGCAAAGGATCGAATGGAATGGAAGGGAATGGAGTGGGACGGAATGGAATAAGGAATAGAATGGAATGGCGTGGAATATGGAATGGAATAGAATGGAATGGAAAGGAATATGGAACAGAATAGAATGGAAAGGAATGGAAAGGAATAGAATAGAACGGAATATGGAATGGAACAGAAATAGGAGTATAATAGAATATGGAAGGCAATGGAATGGAATTGAATGGAATGGAATATGGAATGCAAAGGAAAATGGAATGGAATGGAATGGAATGCACTGGTATATGGAATGGAATGGAATATGGAAAGGAATGGAATATGGAATGCAATGGAATGGAATATGGAATGGAATGGAAGGAATATGGAAGGGAATGGAGTGCAAAGGAATAGAATATGGAATGGAATGGAATGGAATGGAATATGGAGTGGAACGGAATATGGAACGGAATGAAATGGAACGAAAAGGAACAGAATGGATTATGGAATGGAATGGACTATGGAATGGAATGGAATGAGATGGAATGAAATATGGATTGGAATGGAATGGAATGCAACGGAACAATGGAATATGGAATGGAATGGGAAGGAATATGGAATGGGATGAAATATAGAATGGAATGAAATGGAAGGGAATATGGAATGGAATGGAATGCAAAGCAATGCAATATGGGATGGAATGGAATATGGAGTGGAACGGAATGTAGAAAGGAATGGAATGGAATGGAATGGAATGGAATGGAACGGAATACGGAATGGAATGGAATGGAATATGGAATGGAAAGGAATATGGAATGAAAAATAGAATGGCATGTATTATGGAATGGAATGGAACTGAACGGAACAGAGGGTAAAGGAATGGAACAGAATATGAAATGGAATGGAAGGGAATGGAATGGAATGGACTGCAATGGAATACGGAATGGAACGGAATATGGAATGGAATGGAAAATGGAATGGAATGGATTATGGAATGGAATGGAATATGGAATATGAAATGGAATGGAATGAAATGGAATATGAAAGGGAATGGAATGGAATGGAATATGAAATGGAATGGAATGAAATGGAATGTAATGGAATGAAAAATGGAATGGAATGAATGAAAAAAGAAAGGAATGAAATGGAATGAATATAGAATGGAATGGAAAGGATTATGGAATTAATGAAATATGAAATGGAACAGAATGGAGCGAAATAGAATGGAAAATGGAATGGAAGGGAATAGAATATGGAATCGAATGGAATATGGAATGGAATGGAATATGGAAAGGAATAGAATGGAAAGTAATGGAATGGAATGCAATGGAATGGAATAAGGAATGGAACGGAAAGGAATGAAATACGGAACGCAATGGAATGATAACAAATCGAATCGAATATGGAATGGAATGGGACATGGAATTGAAAGAGAGAACGGAACGGAATGAAATGGAATGGAACAGGAATGGAAGGGAATGGAATGGAATGGAACATGGAATGGAATGGAATATGGAATGGAAAGGAATATGGAATGGAATGGAATGCAATGGAATGGAATGGAAAGGAATGGAATATAAAATGGAAGGTAAAGGAATGCAATGGAATATGGAAAGGAATGGAATTGAATATGGAATGGAATGAAACATGGAATGAAACAGAGTGAAATGGAATAACGAATGCAATGGAATGGAATATGGAATGGAATGGAATATGGAATGGGATGGAATGGAATGGAATGGAATGGAATGAAATGGAATGGAATATGGAATCGGAAGCAATGGAATGGAGTGGAATGAAATGGAAAGGAATATCGAAAGGAATAGAATGGAATGGAATGGAAAGGAATGGAATGGAACGGAATGGAATGGAATGTATAGAATGGAATGAATGGAATATGGAATATAGAATGGAATGGAATGGAATATGGAATGGAAAGGAATGGAATGCAATCGAATGGAATGGAGTGGAATATGGAATGAAATAGAATGGAATGGAATATGAAAAGGAATGGAATATGGAATGGAATGGAATGGAATGGAATATGGAACGGAATGGAATATGGAATGGAATGGAATGGAATATGGAATGGAATGAAATGGAAAGGAATGGAATGGAATATGGAATGGAATAGAATGGAATGAAATGGAATAGAAAATGGAATGGAATGGAATATGGAATGGAACGGAACAGAACGGAATGCAACGAAATATGAAATGAAATGGAATGGAACGGAAAGGATGGAATGGACTGAAAAGGAATATGGAGTGGAATGGAATATGGAATGGAATGGAATATGGAATTTAATGGAATGGAATGGAATATGAATGGAATGGAATGGAATGGAATGGAATGGAAAGTAATGTAATGTAATGTGGAATGGAATGGAATATAGCATAGAATGGAAAAGAATGGAATGGAATGGAATTCAACGGAATGAAGTGGAATGTAATAAGGAATGTAATGGAACATGAATGGAATGGAATACGAATGGAATGAATATGGAATGCAATGGAATAAGGAATGCAATGGAATGGAATGGAATATGGAATAGAATGGAATATGGAATGGAATGGAATGGAATATGAAATGGAATGGAATCGAATGGAAATAAATGGAATATGGGATGGAATGGAATGGAATGGAATATGGAATGTAATGGAATATGGAATGGAATGAAATCCAAATGGAAAGCAAGGAATGGAATGTGGAATGGAATATAACAGAATGGAATGGAATGCAATATGGAAAGGTATGGAATGGATGGAATGGATATGAAAGGAATGGAATGGAATGGAATATGAAATGGAATGGAATGAAATGGAATGTAATGGAATGAAAATGGAATGGAATTGAATGAAAAAAGAAAGGAATGAAATGGAATGAAATATAGAATGGAATGGAAGGATTATGGAATTTAATGAAATATGAAATGGAACAGAATGGAGCGAAATAGAATGGAAAATGGAATGGAAGGGAATAGAATATGGAATCGAATGGAATATGGAATGGAATGGAATATGGAAAGGAATAGAATGGAAAGTAATGGAATGGAATGCAATGGAATGGAATAAGGAATGGAACGGAAAGGAATGAAATACGGAACGCAATGGAATGATAACAAATCGAATCGAATATGGAATGGAATGGGACATGGAATTGAAAGAGAGAACGGAACGGAATGAAATGGAATGGAACAGGAATGGAAGAATGGAATGGAATGGAACATGGAATGGAATGGAATATGGAATGGAAAGGTATACGGAATGGAATGGAATGCAATGGAATGGAATGGAAAGGAATGGAATATAAAATGGAAGGGAAAGGAATGCAATGGAATATGGAAAGGAATGGAATTGAATATGGAATGGAATGAAATATGGAATGAAACGCAATGAAATGGAATAACGAATGCAATGTAATGGAATATGAAATGGAATGGAATATGGAATGGGATGGAATGGAATGGAATGGAATGAAATGGAATGGAATATGGAATCGGATGGAATGGAATGGAGTGGAATGAAATGGAAAGGAATATCAAAGGGAATGGAAAGGATGGAATGCAATGGAATGGAATGGAATAGAATGGAATGGAATGGAATATGGAATATAGAATGGAATGGAATAGAATATGGAATGGAAAGGAATGGAATGAAATGGAATGGAATGGAGTGGAATATGGAATGAAATAGAATGGAATGGAATATGAAAAGGAATGGAATATGAATGGAATGGAATGGAATGGAATATGGAACGGAATGGAATATGGAATGGAATGAATGGAATATGGAATGGAATGAAATGGAAAGGAATGGAATGGAATATGGAATGGAATAGAATGGAATGAAATGGAATAGAAAATGGAATGGAATGGAATATGGAATGGAACGGAACAGAACGGAATGCAACGAAATATGAAATGAAATGGAATGGAACGGAAAGGATGGAATGGACTGAAAAGGAATATGGAGTGGAATGGAATATGGAATGGAATGGAATATGGAATTTAATGGAATGGAATGGAATATGAAATGGAATGGAATGGAATGGAATGGAATGGAAAGTAATGTAATGTAATGTGGAATGGAATGGAATATAGCATAGAATGGAAAAGAATGGAATGGAATGGAATTCAACGGAATGAAGTGGAATGTAATAGGAATGTAATGGAACATGAATGGAATGGAATACGAATGGAATGGAATATGGAATGCAATGGAATAAGAATGCAATGGAATGGAATGGAATATGGAATAGAATGGAATATGGAATGGAATGGAATGGAATATGAAATGGAATGGAATCGAATGGAAATAATGGAATATGGGATGGAATGGAATGGAATGGAATATGGAATGTATGGAATATGGAATGGAATGAAATCCAAATGGAAAGCAAAGGAATGGAATGTGGAATGGAATATAACAGAATGGAATGGAATGCAATATGGAAAGGTATGGAATGGAATGGAATGGATATGAAAGGAATGGAATGGAATGGAAAGGACATGGAAAGGAACGGAAGGAATGAAACTGAATGGAATGGAATGGAATATAAATGTAATGTAATCGAATGGAAAGGAGTGGAATGGAGAGGAATATGGAGTGTTATGGAAAGGAATAGAAAGGAATGGAGTGGAATATGGAATGCAATGTAATATGGAATGGAATCGAATGGAAAGGAATAAAATGGAATGGAATGGAACGGAATGAAATGGAATGATATATGGAATAGAATGGAATATGGAATGGAATGGAATATGGAATGCAATGGAACGAAATTGAATGGAATTTAATGCAAAGGAATATGGAATGGGATGGAATGGAATATGGAATGGAATGAAATGGAAGGGAATATGGAATGGAAGGGCATGTAATATGGAATGGAGTGGAATGGAAGATGGAATGGAATGGAATCGGGAATGAAACGGAACAACACGGAATGGAATGGAAAGAAATATGAAATGGAATGGAATGGAATGGAAGGGAACGGAATGGAATGGAAAGGAATATGGAACGGAATGGAATATGGAATGGAATGAAATATGGAATGGAATGCAATGGAATAGAATGGAATATGGTATGGAATGGAATGGAATGAAATATGAAATGGAATGGAATATGGAATGGAATGGAAAGGAATATGGAATGGAATCAAAGATGGAATGGAATGGAATGAGATGGAAAGGAATGGAAAGGAATATTGAATGGAATGGGATGTGGAACGGAATGGAATGAAAGAAAAGGAATGGAATGGTATGGAACGGAATGAAATGGAATGGAATATTAATGGAATGGAAGACGGAATGAAATGGAATATGGAATGGAATGGAATATGGTATCGAATGAATGGAATGATATGAAGTGAAATATGGAATGGAATGGAATATGGAATGGAATCGTATTTAATGGAATGGAATGGAATATGGAATGGAATCGAATACGGAATGGAATGGAATCGAATCGAATGAAATGGAGTATGGAATGGAATGGAATGGAATATGGAATGGAATGGAATGGAAAGGAACATGGAATGGAATGGAATCGAATATGGAATGGAATGGGATGTAATATGGAATGGAATGGAATATGTAATGAAATAGAACATGGAACAGAATGGAATGGAATGGAATGGAATGCAATGGAATAAAAAGAAGTGGAATTACATGGAATATGGAAAGCAATGGAATATGGAATGGAATGGAATGCAAAGGAATAAGGAATGAAACGGAATGAGGATTAAATGCAATATGAAATTGAATGGAATATGGAGTGGAATGGAATGGAATATGGAGTGGATTGGAATATGGAATGGAATGGAATATGGAATGGAATGAATGAAATATGGAATGGAATGCAAGGGAATTGAATATAAATGGAATGGAAAGAAATAAGAATGGAATCAAACATGGAATGGAATGAATGAAATGGAAAGGAGAGGAAAGGAATATGCAATGGAAGAGAATGTGGAACGGAATGGAATGGATAAAAATGGAATGGAAAGGAATGGACCAGAGTGAAATGGAATGGAATATGGAATGGAATGGAATATGGAGTGCAATGGAGTATGGAATGGAATGGAATATGGAATCCAATGGAATGAAATGAAATATGGAATGGAATGGAATATGGAATGGAATAGAATGGAATGCAATGGAATATGGAATGGAATGGAAGGGAATCAAAATTAGAATGGAATGAAATATGGAATGGAATTTAATGGAATATGGAATGGAATGGAATGGAATTTGAATGGAAAGGAATATGGAATGGAATGGAATGGAACGGAATGGAATGGAACAGAATGGAATGGAACGGAATATGGAATGGAATGGAACAGAATGCAATGGAATGGAAATGAATGGAATGAAATATGGAATAGAAGGGAATATGAAATTGAATGGAATATTGAATTGAATGAAACGGAATGGAATGCAATGGAGTATGGAATGGAATGGAATGGAAAGGAATGAGGAATTGTATGGAATGCAATGCTATGGAATGCAACGGAATGGATAGGAATATGGAATGGAATGGAATTGAAAATGGAATGGAATGCAATGAAACGGAATGGAATGGAATGGAATATGCAAGGGAATTAATATGGAACGGAATGAAATTCATCAAAATTGAGTGGAATGGAATATGGAATGGAATGGAATATGGAATGGAATGGAATGGAATGGAAGGAAATGGAATGAAATGGAATATGGAAAGGAATGGAATGGAATGGAAAGGAATAGGGAAAGGAATGGATTAAGGAATGGAATGGAAAGGAATGGAATAGAATGGAATATAGAATGGAATGAAATGGAATATGGAATGGAATTTAATGAAGCATAATGGAATGGAATATGGAACGGAATGTAATGGAACATGAAATAGCATGGAATATGGAATGGAATGGTATATGGAATAAAATACAATGGAATTGTATGGAATGGAATGGAATGGAATATAATAAGGAATGCAACGGGATGCAATGGAATATGCAATGGAATGGAATGGAATGGAACGGAATGGAATATGCAATGGAATGGAATACGTAATTGAATATAATGGAATGGAAAGGAACGGAATGCAATGGAATGGAATATGGAATGGAATTTAATGGAATGTAATATGGAGAGTAATATGGAATGGAATGAATATGGAATGGAATGAAATATCGAATGGAATGGAATAAAGTTTGAAACGGAATGGAACAGAACGAAATATGAAGTGAAAGGGGATGGAAATGAAGGGAAGGGAATGGAATGGAAAGGAATATGTAATGGAATGGAATATGGAATGGAATGGAACAGAATGGAATGGAATGCAATCTGGAATGGAATGTAATGTAATATGGAGAAGAATCGAATATGTAATGGAATGGAATATGGAATGGAATAGAATCAAATGGAATGCAAAGGAATGGAATATGGAATGGAATGGAATATGGAATGCAATTGAATATGAAATGTAATACAGAATGGAATGGATCATGTAATAGAATGGAATTGAATGAAACGGAACGTCACGAAACGGAGCGGATACAAAATGAAATGGAAGGGAAGGGAATGAAATGGGATGCAACGGAATATGAACGGAATGGAATATGCAATGGAATGGAATACGTAATTGAATATAATGGAATGGAATGGAACGGAATGCAATGGAAGAGAATATGGAATGGAATTAATGGAATGTAATGTGGAGAGTAATATGGAATGGAATGGAATATGGAATGGAATGAATATGGAATGGAATGGAATAAGGATTGAAACGGAATGGTACAGAACGAAATATGAAGTGAAGGGGAATGGAAATGAAGGGAAGGGAATGGAATGAAAAGGAATATGTAATAGAATGGAATATGGAATGGAATGGAACAGAATGAAATGGAATGGAATCTGGAATGGAATGGAATGGAATATGGAATGGGATGGAATGGAATTGAATAGAGAATGGAATGAAATGGAATGGAATGGAGTGGAATATGGAATGGAATTTAATATGGAACGGAAAGAAATGGAAAGAAAAGGAATGGAATGGAATGGTATGGAATATGGAATGGAATGGACTATGGAATGGAATGGAATGGAATATGGAATGAAATGGAATGGAATATGGAAAGGAAAGAAATGGAATGGAATGGAATGAAAAGGAATGGAATATGGAATGGAATGCAAGGGAATGGCATAGAATGGAATGAAATGGAATGGAATATGGAACGGAATGCAATATGGAATGGAATTAAATGTAACGGAAAGGAATGGAATGGAGTATGGAAGAGAATGGAATGGAATTTCGAATTGAATGGAATATGGAATGGAATGGAAAATGGAATGGAATATGGAATGCAACGGAATATGGAATGTAGTGGAATACGCAATGGAATGGAATATGGAATGGAGTGGAATGTGGAAGGAAATGGACTGGAATGAAATATGGAAAACAATAGAATATATAATGGAATGGAATATGGAATGGAATGGAATGGAATATGGAATGGAATGGAATGCAATGGAATGGAATGAAATGGAATAAGGAATGAAATGGAATGGAATATGGAATGGAATGTAATTGAGTATGGAATGGAATGGAATGGGGAATGGAATGAAATTGATTATGGAATGGAATGGAATGGAATATGGAATGGAATAGAATGGAATGGATTGGAATGGAATAGAATGGAAAAAGCAATGGAATGGAATTGAATATGGAACGGAATGGAATGGAATGTAATATGGAAAAGAATCGAATATGTAATGGAATGGAATACGGAATGGAATGGAATATGGAATGCAATTGAATATGGAATGTAATATAGAATGGAATGGAACATGGAATAGAATGGAATTGAATGAAATGGAACGTCACGAAATGGAGCGGAATACGAAATGAAATGGAAGGGAAGGGAATGAAATGGGATGCAATGGAATATGGAATGGAATGGAATATGGAATGGAATGGAATGGATTATTGAAAGGAGTGGAATATGGAATGGAATGGAATATGGAATAAGGAATGGAATTGAAAGGAATGTAATGGATTATGGAATAAAATAGAATGGAATGGATTTGAGTGGAATGGAATGGAATGGAATATGGAGCGGAATACGGAATGGAATGTAATTGAGTGTGGAATGGAATGAAATGGGGAAAGAAATGAAATTGATTATGGAATGGAATGGAATGGAATGGAATGGAATATGGAATGGAATGGAGTGGAATAAAATGGAAAAAACAATGGAATGGAATTGAATATGGAACGGAATGGAATGGAATGTAATATGGAGAAGAATCGAATATGTAATGGAATGGAATACGGAATGGAATGGAATCGAATGGAATGCAATGGTATGGTATATGGAATGGAATGGAATGGAATATGGAATGCGATTGAATATGAAATGTAATATAGAATGGAATGGAACATGTAATAGAATGGAATTGAATGAAACAGAACGTCACGAAACGGAGCGGAATACGAAATGAAATGGAAGGGAGGGGAATGAAATGGGATGCAACGGAATATGGAATGGAATGGAATGGAATGGAATGAATGGAATGGAATGGATTATTGAAAGGAGTGGAATATGGAATGGAATGAAATATGGAATGAAATGGAATAAGGAATGGAATTGAAAGGAATGTAATGGATTGTGGAATGAAATAGAATGGAATGGAATGGAATGGAATATGGAATGGAATGGAAAGGATCAGAATGGAATGAAATGGAATATGGAATGTAATTGAATGGAATGGAATGGAATGAAATGGAAATTAATAGGCAATAGAATGAAATGCAAACGTATTCAATATGGAATGGAATAGAATGGAATGGAATATGGAACGGAATGGAATGGAATATGGAATTGAACAGAATGGAATGCAATGTGAATGGGATGGAATGGAATATGGAACGGAATGGAATGGAATATGGAATTGAACAGAATGGAATGCAATATGGAATGGAATGGAATGGAATGCAATGGAATGGAATGCAATGGAATGCAATGGAATAGGGAATGGAATGGAATGGAATATGGAATGGGAAAGAATATGAAATGTAATAGATTGGATTGGAATGGAATATGGAATGAAATGTAGTGGAATATGGAATGGAATGGAACCGAATGGAATGGAATATGGAATGGAATGGAATGAAAAATGGAAGGGAATTGAATATGGAACGAAATGTAATGAAATGGAATATGGAATTGAATGGTATGGAAAGGAATGGTATAAGGAATGGAATGGAATGGAATGGAATATGGAATGGAAGGGAATGGAATGGAATGGAATATGGAATGGAAGGGAATGGAATGGAATGGAATGGATCAGAATGGAATGGAATGGAGTATGGAATGTAATTGAATGGATTGGAATGGAATGGAGTGGAATACGAAGTGGACTGAAATGTAATGGAATTTAATAACAAATGGAATGGAATAGAATAAGAATGGAGTGGAATGGCTTGGAATTGATTGGAATATGGAATGGAATAGAATACAATAGAATGGAATGGAGTATGAAATGGAATGAAATAGAACATGGACTGGAATGGAATGGAGTGGAATATGGAAAGGAATGGAATGTGGAATGGAACGGAATGGAATGGAATGAAGTAAAATGGAATGAAATATGGAATGGAAGGAAACTGAAAAGAACAGAACGGAACAGAAGGAAATGGAATATCATATGGAATGGAAGGGAACGGAATGGAATGGAATTCAATGGAATATGGAATGGAAGGAATGGAATGCAATGGAATGGAATGGAAAACGGAATGTAATAGAATGGAATAAAACATGGAATGGAAGGGAATGGAATGAATGGAATGAATGGAATGCAATGGATTACGAAAACGAATGGAATGGCAATTGACTATAAAATGGAATGGAGCGGAATATAGTATGGAATGGAATTGAATGGAATACGGAATGGAATGGAAGTGGGAATGGAATGAAATGGAACAAAAGTGAATGGAATGGAAAGGAATGGAATATGGAATGGAATGGAATGCCTATGGAGTGGAAGGGAATGGATTGGACGGAATATTGAAAGAAATGGAATAAGGAATGGAATGGAATGGAATGGAATATTGAATGGAATAGAATGGAATGGAAAGAATGGAATGAATGGAATGCAATGGAATGGAATGGAAGGAACGGAAAGAATGGAATATGGAATGAAATGGAATGGAATGGAATGGACTATGTAATGGAATGGAATATGGAATTGAATAGAATGGAGCGAAACGAAAGGAATGGAATGCAAAGGAATATGGAATGGAAGGGAACGGAAAGAATGGAATATGGAATGGAATGGAATGGAATGGAATGGAGTGGAATGTAATACGGAATTAAATGGAATAAAGAATGGAAGGAGTGAATGGAATGGAATGGTATATGGAATGAAATGGAACGGAATATGGAATGGAACATGGAATTGAATGAAATACAATGGAATGGAATGGAATTTAAGAGAATATGGAATTGAATGGAATATGAACACAATACAGTGGAAAGGAATGGAATGGAAAACGGAATGTAATAGAATGGAATAAAACATGGAATGGAAGGGAATATGGAACGGGATGAAATGGAATGGAATGGAATGGAATATGGATGGAATAGAATGGCATGGAAATGAGTGGAATGGAATATGGAATGGAATGAAATGGAATGAATGGAATGGAATATGGAGTGGAATGAAATGGAAGAGAATGGAACGGAATGGAATGGAATATGGAATGGAATGGAATATAAAATTGAATGTGATGGAATATGGAATGGAAGAAATATGAAATGGCGTGGAATGGAGAGGAATGCAATGGAATATGGAACGGAATGGAATGGAATGGAAAATGGAATGGCATATGGAAAGGAATGGAATGGAATGGAATAGAATTTAACGTAAAGAATGGAATATGGAATGTAATGGAATATGGAACGGAATGGAATGGAATGAAATAGAATGCAATGAAATATGGAATAGAATAGAATTGAATAGAATGAAATGGAACACAGAGTGGAATGGAATAGTATGGAATATCGAATGGAACAAGAAAGGAATGGAATGCAATGGAATATGGAATGGAATGGAATAAGGAATGGAATGGAATATGGAATGGAATGAAATGCAATGGAATATGCAATGGAATGCATAGGAATGGAAAATGGAATGGAATGGAATAACGAATGGAATGATATATTGATCCGAATGGAATGGAATATGTAATGGAAGGAATTACGAAACGGAATGTAGAATGGAATGGAATATGGAATGAAATGGAATGCAACGGAATGCAACATAATGGAATGTAACAGAATAAGAAATGGAATGGAATGGAGTGGAATGGAATGGAATAGAATGAAATGGAATGGAATGGAATATGGACTGGAGTGAAATATGGAATGGAATATAGATGGAATGAAATATGGAATGGAATAAAAGGAACGGAACGGAACAGAAAGGAACGGATTATGATATGGAATGAAAGGGAATGGAATATGGAATGTAACATGATGGAATGGAAATGAATGTGGAATGAAATGGTAGGCATAGAATGGAATGGAATGGAATTTGGAATGGAATATGCAATGCAATGGAATATGGAATGAAATGCAATCATGGAATGGAATATTGAAAGCAATGGAATGGAACGTGGAATGGAATGGAATATGATAGGGAATGAATATGGAATGGAAAGAAATATGAAATAGAAGGAATGTAATATGGAATGGAATGGAATGAATATGGAATAGAATATGGAATGGAATGGAATTGAATATGATAGGGAATGGAATATGGAATGGAAAGAAATATGGAATGGAATATGGAATGAAATATGGAATGGAATGGAATATGGAATGGAATATAAATGGAATGGAATGGAATGGAGGAGAATGGAATGGAATATGATAGGGAATGGAATATGGAATGGAAAGAAATATGGAATAGAATGGAATGTAATATGGAATGGAATGGAATATGATAGGGAATGGATACGTAATGGAAAGGAATACGGAATGGAATATGGAATGAAATATGGAATGGAATATGGAATGGAATATTAAATGCAATGGAATGGAATGGAGGAGAATGGAATGGAAAATGGAATTGAATGGAATATTGAGTGTAATGGAATATGAAATGGAATGGAATGGAATATGGAATGGAATGGAATGGAATATGGAATGGAATAGAATATGGAATGAAATGGAATGGAATGGAATATGGAATGAAATGGAACGGAATATGGAATGGAAATGAATGGAATGGAATATGTAAAGGAATGCAATGAAATATGGAATGGAATGGAAAATGGCATGGAATGGAATGGATATGGAATGGAATGGAATGGAGTGGAGTGGAATGGAATGGAATATGGAATGGAATGGTGTGAAAAGGAATATGGAATGGAATGGAATATGGAAAGAAACATAGAATGGAATGGAATATGGAATGGAATGGAACGGAAGAGAGAGGAACGAAAAGGAATGGAACGGAATATGAATTGGAATGGAGGAAAATGGAATGAAATGGAATGCAGTGGAATACGGAATAGAATGGAATATGAAGTGGAAAGGAACGGAGTGGAATGCAATATGGAATGGAATAGAATCTGGAATGTAATGAAATATGGAATGGATTGAAAAATGGCATGGCATGGAATGGAATGGAATATGGAATGAAAGGAATGGATGCAATACGAGTAAAATTACATGGAGTGGAAGGTGGATTGAAATGGAATGGAATAGTATGGAATGGAATGGAATATGGAATGGAATGGAATGAAAGGAATGGAATATGGAATGCAATGGAAAGGAATGGAATGGAATGGAATGGAATGGAATGGAATGGAAAATGGAATGGAATGGAATATGAACGAAATTTATGGAAAGAAATTTACTGGATGGAATGAAATGGATTATGGAATCGAAAATATAATGGAATGGAATGGAATTGAATGAAATGTTTATGGAAGATACTACGGAATGGAATGGAATATTAAATTAAATGGAATATGGAATGGAAAGGAATGGAATGGAACATGGAATAGAATGGAATATGAAATGGAATGGAATGGAAGGGAATATGGAATGGAATGGATTGAAATCGAATGGATAGGAATGGAATATTGAGTGAAATGAAATAAGGAATGGAAAGCAATGGAATGGAACGGAATGGAATATCGAATGAAATGGAATGGAATATGGAATGGAATTGAATGAAATGGAATGGAATATTGACTGAAATGGAATGGAATGAAATCAATGGAATATAGAATGGAATGGAATGGAAAGGAATGGCATGCCTTGGAGTATGGAATGTAATGGAATATGGAATGAACGAAAGGGAAGTGAACGGAATTCAGTATGAAATGAAATGGAATGGAACAGAAGGGCATGGATTGGAATGGAAAGGTATATGCAACGGAGTAAATATGGAATGGAATGGAATGGAATGGAATATGGAGAGGAATGCAATGGAATGGAATGGAATGGAATATGGAGTGGCATGGAATACAGAATGGAATGTAATAGGGAATGGAATGGATTGGAATATGGAATGGAATGGAATATGGAATGGAATTGAATGTGCAATGGAAAGGAATGGAATACAATGGAAGGGAATGGAATATGGAATGAAATGGAATGAAATCTGGAATGGAATAAGAATGGAATGGAATGGAATGGAATATGAAAGGAATGGAATATCGAACGGAATCGAATGGAATACGAAATGGAATGCAATGGAATGGAATATGGAATGAAATGGAATAAGGAATGGATGGAAAATGGAAAGGAACTGAATGTAATATGTAAGTGAATGGAATGGAATGGAACGGAAGGGAATGAAATATGGAATGGAACGGAATGGAATATGGAATGGAATGAAATGGAATGAATATGAATGGAATGGAATGGATGAATATTGAATGGATTGGAATATGGAACGAACTGGAATGCAATGGAATATGGAATGCAATGGAATGGAAAGCAATGGCATAAGTAATGCAATGGAATGGATTCGAATATCGAATGGAATGGAATATGTATTGGAATGGAATGGAATGGAATGGAAAGGAATATGGAATGGAAGGGAATGGAAAGAATAGAATATGGAATGGAATGGAATGCAATGGAGTATGGAATGGAATGGAGTGGAATGTAATACGGAATTAATGGAATAATGAATGGAATGAGTGAATGGAATGGAATGGAATATGAATGAAATGGAATGGAATATGGAAAGCGATGGAATGCGACGGAATAAGGAATGGAATGGATATAATGGAATATTCAATGGAAAAGATGGAATGAAATGGAATGGAATGCGGATGGCATGGAATGGATGGAATATGTAACTGAATGGAATATGCAATTGAATAGAATGGAGGGAAAAGGAATGGAATGGAACGCAATGGAATATGGAATAGAATAGAATGGAATGGAATGGAATACGGAATGGAATGAAATATGGAGTGGAATGGAATATGGAATGGAAAGGAATATGGAAGGGAATTGAACGGAATGGAATGGAAGGGAATGGAATGGAATATAAAATGGAATGGAATATAAAAGGGAATGGAATGGAAGGGAATGGAATATGGAATGGAAAGGAATATGGAATAGAATGGAATATGAAATTGAATGGAATGGAACCAAATGGAATGGAATGGAACAGAATACGAAATGAAATTGAATGGTACGGAATGGAATGGAATGGCATATTGAGAGGAATGGAATGGAATATGGAATGCAATGGAATGGAATGGAAATGAATGTGGAATGAAATGGTATGGAGCAGAATGGAATGGATGGAATATGGAATGAAATGGAATGGAATGAAATATGGAAGAATTGGATTTTGGAATAGAATGGTATATGGAACGGAATGGAATGGATGGAAAGGAATGGAATATGGAAAGGAATGAAATGGAATATGGAATAGAATGGAATAGGGAATGGAATATAGAATGAAATGGAATATGGAATGGAAAAGAACAGAACGAAACTGAATGCAGTGGAAAAATATGAAACGGAATGGAAGGGAAAAGAATGGAATGGAATGGAAAGGAATATGAAATGGAATGAAATGTGCAATGGATGCAATGGACTGGAATGGAATATGGAATGGAATGGAATTGAATGGAATGGAATATGGAATGGAATGAAATATGACGTGGAATGAAAATGGTGTGGAATGGAATGTAATATCGAATGGAATGTAATGAAATATGGAATGGAATGGAATGCAATAGAATGGAATGGAATGGAATGGATTGGAATTGGAATTGAATGGAATATTGAATTGAATAAAATGGAACAGAATTGAACGGAATGTAAGGAACGGAATATGGAATGGAATGAAAAGGAAGGGAATGGAATGGAATGGAATATGGAATGGAATTGAGTATAATATGGAATGGAATGGAGTATGGAATGGAATGGAATGGAATATGGAATGGATTGAAAATGGAGTGGAATGGAATTCAATGAAATGGAATGTGGAACATAAAGAATAGAATAGAATGGAAGGGAATGGAATATGGAGTGGATGCAATGAATGGAATGTAATGGAATAATGCATGGAATAGAATATGGAATGGAATTTAAATGGGACAGTATGAATGAAGGAAATTGAATGGAATGGAATATGGATGGAATGAAATGTGAATGGAATGGAATACGTGGACCGAAGTGACAAAATATAATGTATGGAATATGCAGTTGAATGGAATGGAATATAGAATGGACTGAAATATGGAATTGAATGGAATATGGAAGGGAATAGAATGGAATGCAACGGAATGGAATAAGAAATGAAACAGAATGGAATGGAATGGAATGGAATTTGTAATGCAATGAAATGGAATGGAATGGAAGGAACAGAATATGGGAAGGTAACGGATTTGGAAAGAAATGTAATGGAATATGGAATTGGATGAAATGGATGTGCTGTGGAATGGAATGCAATGTGGAATGTACTGGAATGGAATATAATAAATTGAATGGAATGGAATAAGAAATGCTATGGAATGGCATGAATGGAATATATAATGGGATGGAATGAATGGAATGGAACGGAAAGGTGGAATGGAATGGAATGGAATGGAATGGAATATGAATGGAATGGAAGGGAATATGGACTTGAATGGAATGGAAAGGAACGGACCAGAATGGAATGCAACGGAATAAGGAATGGATGAATAGAATGGAAGGGATTGAATGGAGTGGAATATGGAATAGAATGGAAATGGAAAATGGAAATGGATGCAATATGGAATGGAAAGGCATTTGAATGGAATTGAATGGAATGGAACGGAATGAAGTGGAATGGAATATAAAGCGAATAGAATGGAATGGAATATGGAATGGAATAGAATGGAATACAATGTGGAATTGAATGCAATATAGAGTGGAATGGAATGGAATGGAATATGGAATGGAACGGAATATGGAATAGAATGTAATGGAATGTAATGTGGAATGGAATGGTATAGAATAGACAGGAAAGGAATGGATGGAATATGGAATGGAAGAGAATGGAACGGAACGGAACATAACATGAAATGGAATGGATGAAAAGGAAGGGAAGGGAATTGAAGGGAAACGAATAGGAATGAATGAAATATGGAATGGAATGGAAAGGAATGGAATGAAGTTGAATATGGAATGGAATGGAATATGGAATGCAATGGAATTGAAGGAATATGGAATGCAATGGAATATGGAATATGGATGCAATGAGTAGGGATGGATGGAATGAATGGAATATGGAATAGAATCCAATGAATTGAATGGATATGGAATGGATGGATGGGAGGTAAATGGATGTAATAAATATCGAATGGAATGGAATGGAATATGGAATGTAATGGAATGTGGATTTAATGGAATATGGAATGGAATGGAATATCGAATGGAATAAATATGGAAGGAAATGTAATGGAATATGGCTTGGAATGGAATATGGGATGGAATGAATTGGAAACTATGGAATGAAAGAATGGAAGGGAAAGGAATGCAATGGAATGGAATATGGAATGGAATGGAATATGGAATGGAATTTAGAATGGA